>NC_060198.1:23860861-24035861 GCF_021184085.1 Oncorhynchus gorbuscha | reverse complement strand
GGGATGAAAGTTACACTTTTTAAATTTTTTTTGCTATTTACGCAGATTGATAGTGCTAGAAAACATTTTATGATAAACAACTTACAGTATATATGACCTATACCATTATAAACTCTAATTAAATGTATAGCATACATTATTTTAAAATATAAAGACCGAAAACGAAACTATCACAATACTACTTTTGTACCTGCCAGGCGTGTCTAAACTAAAACGGGTTTGCGGGGTTTGTAATGCTACTTACTTTCAACAAAGGTACTATCAGCCATAGTTTCTTGTTTGTGTCGCTTCAATAATATATTGGTTCGAAATTCATTAAAATGAACCATGCGTCAGAATCGCAATGTCGCACAACCACTATTTAAAAAAAATACTTATTTTGCCTATTAATCGGACTAAAATGATCACATAATAGCTATATATTAACCAACATTTATTTCATGAAAATGTTAAATGACTATTCATGTTTAGCCCTACAAATCAGATGTGCGCCAGTTGGCTTTGTCATGCGTACTCCTTGTGATTTAATAGAATAAACCATTTGTGAAGAGAATATAAACTCCTCATTACCTATTATTATTATAGGTAATTGACCCCCAGAATCATAGCTATACACATATATTTTTTTTAACCACTAACCTGTTGATAAAATCATATTGTGAGAAGCTAATCAAGTAAATGAAGGCATTTTTTAAAGATGTCATATCATCTTTAAACATTTAGATAACATTATGAAAGCAATATGAATTATATAAGAGGCAATGGCCAGTGCTTGAACGTGTTTATTTTATTCCAGGTTATCAGTTGAAATTTCGTTTTACCCAAGACTAGCTAACATGATACTTACAAGCTATGCTGTCGTTTAGTCACTAGATGGGTTAAGAAAATGACATGTAAGCACATCTTTACAACCAAAAAAACAAACATTTCTGGGTCCGATGGTCGCGCTGACTTCATTACAGCATTCTAGCTTCTGAGTTATCTGAGAAAATGGGCATGATACTTTCACCCTGTGTAACTTTCATCCCAGTGTTATGATACTTATGATTTGTCCCACAGATGGTTTGTTTATGCTTCTACCGTTGTGACTGGATGGAGTAGGCCTACAACCTCTTCATTTAGTGGACCCATGACAACTGTAGCAAACCCTAAGCCATTCTAACTTGCTCCGTTTATTCAGCTAACCTGCCGCGTTATCCTAACCTGCTATGTCAACAAATCATCCTTTTTTTTCTTCTCCCCCCACACTGGTTCATTCCTCGTTACAGGTATGTCTTTTTGAGACCGCATTGAAATGAACAGGATTGACAAGTTTTTTTCCCCAAAATGTTTTCCTAGCTAACTGCCTACCCGCAGACCGTTTCACAAATATTAAAGGCACATGTTCAAATGAAAGTTTTACCATGTAGAACAAATCATCCACCTATTTTTCACATTTGTCTACAATGACAGTAATGCTTACACGTTTTGTGCTCCAAAAGATGCAAATCATTTTTGAACTGCGTATCTAAATGCTAAATCTCAATTCAGTGTTTTTCTGCTTCAATCTAACTTTTAACAGCAAAATGTACTTTTAATACACCCCTCAGGAACTTCATTGATTAGAGAAAGAAGTATGCAGATGCTAACAGGAACCACATTGATTCAACAACTGCACAATCACATAAGTTCCATAGAAGTGGAAAATGGTCCATCTGCTCAACCTTTGGCCTGAGTCTATGAAAACGCTATGGTGTTATGTACCTGCAGGTGACTCTGCGTGTGTCCAGTGGTGTCCTGGCCATCAAGGCCCTTGGAGAGGGAGACCAAGAGGGACAGGGAGAGAAAGAGATCACTGTCCAGTCTACCAGCCTATCTGACCTCAACAATCTTCTGGGACGAATGACCTACACCAGCACTGTGTACCGGATGAGGACTGGAGACTTGGGTAAGGCCATAGATCCAGCTTTCCTACCATACCCATGTCTTCCTCTCCACATGTCCTGAGACCCTCATATGACGCCACCCGTCCCTGCTCTTTCACCAGCTCACTTCACGTTTGAACACCATGAGGCTGTCTTCCCCATTGTCATCCAGCAGACATCAATGCCTGTTTTATATGACATAGGAAACGGTGAGAGGCCCCCTTTTATTCCCTTGTATTGTAAGACCGTATCTGAAGAGTGAAATCGGGGATAATGAAACAACCGTAGGGGCAGGATCAAGACTCGGGATCAGAGTGGTGGGATAGACAAAAGATAATGTGATTGTTAATTTGTTGTTTTTGGTCATGAAGCTTCTACAGATATGTGCAAATGGCTGCGTCTTTAAAACGGCAAAACTTAGCGCTATCGTCAGGTACCAAGATTAGGTCATCAGGAGGAATTATGACATCACCCATTGTATATAATGAAAATATGAAAGCAGAGAAAACATGCTGTCAGCGTGCCAAATTCAACATTCCATGACCCTACTTCCTCCATTCCTGAAAAGTGGAGCTTTTAAAGCATCTTCATCATGAGCCCAAACTCTGCTGGCTTACCAACTTCAACCTGCCATCACCTAACTGCTATCAGCAATGTTGCTGTATTGACATAACCAGGTCAAATTATTGGCACCTTTTTGATAAAGATGAGCTAAAAAGACTACAAAAAAAGAGTTGCTGTATATTGTATGCAAGAAAAGAGAGAGATTGTTATTTTATAGTAATACAACTGCTCAGAAATAGATTTAACTTCTTAAGGATGTAGCAGAATACAGTTCCCTGGCAGGAACATCACTCAGCGGAGTTTCAGAGCGCCACCTATAGTTTTTGATAAAACTCAAACTGTCATTAAACTTTCATTAAAATACACATTCAAGGTAGTGAATTAAAGCTACACTCGTTGTGAATCTATCCACCAAGTCAGATTTGTAAAATGCTTTTCGGCGAAAGCATGAGAAGCTATTATCTGATAGCATGTAACACCCCAAAAGACCTGCAGGGGACGTAAACAAAATAATTAGCATAGTCGGCACTACACAAACCACACAAATAAAATATAAAACATTCATTACCTTTGACCATCTTCTTTGTTGGCACTCCTAGATGTCCCATAATCACTATTGGGTCTTTTTTTTCAATTAAATCGGTCCATATATAGCCTAGATATCGATCTATGAAGAGTGTGTGATCAACGAAGAAAATAGCGTTTTTTAACGTAACGTCATTTTTTAAAATTAAAAAAGTCGACGATAAACTTTCACAAAACACTTCAAAATAATTTTGTAATGCAACTTTGGGTATTAGTAAACGTTAATAAGCGATCAAATTGATCACGAGGCGAATTATATTCTATAGCTGTGCATCTGGAAATAATGTCCGGGTAAATCTCAACCAAAATATCCGGTCGGACACCGGAAGAACTGCTCTGCCTTGAGTCTGTTTGACCAAGAAAAAAATAGTAGGCAAATGACAAGACTGTTGACATCGTGTGGAAGCTGTAGGTATTGCAACCTTGGCTCCATTTAATGGGGGTCACTTTTAACAATTGGTTGAAGTTGCCAGTTTTTGAAACATCTGAGTGTTTTCTATCCACACATACTAGTCATATGCATATACTATAGTCCTGGCATGAGTAGCAGGGCGCGAAAATTTGCAGCTTCCTTAAGAGGTTTTAAGAAGTAAAAAAAGACTCGAGCATAATGACAGACTATTTCTAAAATGCTTTGTGAGTTTGGAGAACGCATTGGGAGGGATCTTAGACCATTCCTCCATACAGAATATTTTACAGATCCTTGATATCCTGGTATTTGGTAAAGTTCATGATGCCACTGCTTCTTAAGCAACAAAAAAAAACATAATATATAACAGTCCGTAGGAACAGTCTGTGTGGAAGCCAGATGTTAAATAAAATTGAAGTTGTCTGGTAACATTTTTGTTGTTGTTGAATTTTTCTCCCCAATTGTTAGTAGCTACGATCTTGTCTCATCGCTACAACTCCCATACGGGCTCAGGAGAGACATTTTACATTTACATTTAAGTCATTTAGCAGACGCTCTTATCCAGAGCGACTTACAAATTGGTGCATTCACCTTATGACATCCAGTGGAACAACCACTTTACAATAGTGCATCTAAATATTTTAAGGGGGGGGGGGTGAGAAGAGACGAAGGTTGAAAGTCATGCGTCCTCCGATACACAACCCAACCAAGCCGCACAGCTTCTTAACACAGCGCGCATCCAACCCGGAAGCCAGCCGCACCAATGTGTCGGAGGAAACACTGTGCACCTGGCAACCTTGGTTACGGGCTGGGTGCACTGCGGGCTGGGTGCACTGTGCTCAGCCCGCCACAGGAGTCGCTGGTGCGCGATGAGACGAGGATATCCCTACCGGCCAAAACCTCCCTAACCCGGACGACGCTAGGCCCCACGGACCTTCCGGTCGCGGCCCTTAACCACTGCGCCACCCGGGAGGCCCTCTGGTAACATATTATTATATAGACTTTCCTAATGTGAAGGTCAGTGAGCAGGGTTTGTGCATGCAGGAACAGTCGTGTATGCTTTTTTTTTTTACATAATAGTGTAGGTTAACAGGGAGAATAAACCAATATGAAAGTTATCATAATCTTATTGAATTATCAATATTGGTGCCTACCACTTGCAAACATTGTGTATAAAACCTTAAAAGGACCCTTGATACGGCATTTCACATGACTGAGAATACAGATATGCATTGTTGGGCAGAGATGCCTTCATTTAAAAAAAAAGTAGGTAGTGGATCAGTAAACCAATCAGTATCTGATTTGACCACCATTTGCAATTTGCAGCGTCACACATCCACTTTGCTTAGAGTTGATCAGGTTGTTCATTGTGGCCTGTGAAATGCTGTCCCACTCCTCGTCAATGGCTGTGCGAAGTTGCTGGATATTGGCGGGAACGAGAACACGCTGTCGTACCCGTCGATCCACAGCATCCCAAATATGCTCAACGGGTGACATATGGTGAGTATTCAGGCCATGGAAGAACTGGAGCATTTTCAGCTTCCAGGAATTGTGTACAGATCCTTGCGACCATGGGGCTGTGCTTTATAATCCTTGTGACACGGGGCTGTACATTATCAAACATGAGGTGATGGCGGTGAGTGTCACGACAATGGGCCTCAGGATCTCGTCACGGTATCTCTGTCCATTTAAAATTGCCATCGATAAAATGCCATTGTGTTCGCAGCTTATGCCTGCCCATACCATAACCCCGCCGCCACCATGTGGCACTTTGTTCACAACGTTGACATCAGCAAACCGCTCGTCCACACAACGCCGTCTGCCCAATACAGTTGAAACCAGGATTAATCCATGAAGATCATACTTCTCCAGCATGCCAGTGGCCATGGAAGGTGAGCATTTGCCCACAGAAGTTGGTGATGATGCCAAACTGCAGTCAGGTCGAGACGCTGGTGAGGACAGCGAGCATGCAGATGTGCTTCCCTGAGGTAGTTTCTGACAGTTTGTGTAGAAATTCTTCAGTTGTGCAAACCCAGTTTCATCAGCTGTCTGGGTGGCTGGTCTCAGACGATCCTGCAGGTGAAGAGGCCAGATGTGGAGATCCTGGGCTGGCATGGTTACATGTGGTCTGCTGTTGTGAGGCCGGTTGGATGTACTGACAAATTCTGTAGAATGACGGAGGCGGCTTATGGTAGAGAAATGAACATTTACTTATCTGTCAACAGCTCTGGTGGACATTCCTGCGGTCAGCATGCCAATTTTACACTCCCTCAACTTGAGACATCTGTGGCATTGTGATGTGTGACAAAACTGCTAATTTAGTGGCCTTTTACTGTCTCAAGCACAAGGTGCACCTGAGTAATGATCATACTGTTTAATCAGCTTCTTGATATGCCACACCTGTCAGGTGGATGGATTATCTTGGAAAATGAGAAATGCTCTATCAGGGATGTAAACAAATTTGTGCACGACATTTGAGAGAAATACTCTTTTGTGTGTATGGAAAACTTCTGGGATCTTTTATTTCAACGCATGAAACATGGGACCAACACTTGCATGTTACGGTTATATTTTTTTTCATTATACAAATCAAACACATATCCACCTCCAATTGCAGTAGGATCTCGGATGTCGCTGCATTAAACCAGAGATTCTCTCATTGCAGATATCAACTACCGGGTGACCATCGTCACCAAGACATTTCTGAGATACACCGAGCTGCAGGTCCTCATCAGTAGCATAAGGACCTATTACAAGGACATCAAAATCATCATTGCCGACGACAGCCTGGAGCCACAGAAAGTGAACGGTTCCAACATTGAGCAGTACATCATGCCCCCAGCACAGGTACAAGCTGGTTTTGGTCAAATTGAAAACCTCAAAGTGGACATTCAACGTGAATTGATGATGGACATAAAATGCATGTGTGATTGAATTTCTGAGTTTAAAGGAATAGAAATAACATTTTATTGAAATGTTATTGTCAGTTATTAATTAACCCAGGTGTATGTATTTGTCTCCAGGAGCAGATCCGTGCAATAAGGGCAACCTGCCATAGACTTACACTTACAGATGTAGGATCTTAATTTGAGTCAGTTTGCTACAGCAGGAAAATAATCCTGCAGCAACAGGAAATGTGGATTATAATTAATGAACATTTTTGTAAGAGTTGATGCTTTTTTTTCTTCTGTTGGGGCAAGTTATGAAGTGCAAATTACAAATGTTAGCTGTGCAGCAAAATTCTCAGCAATAAATGAGTAATCAAATTAAGATCCTACATCTGTAACGAACTCCAGTCGGCAACACTGGATTTGAATAAAAATACACTTGAGAAGAACGCAAACAACCAACAAAGCCTTGAAGTTTGAATTGTCATTATCAGCAGCAGTCAGTCAAATGAGCAGGTTTAGGCAACAGCCTTCGTCAGCATGCACGTTTATTTACATGACGTCACATACGTTTTTCTCATTTTCTCATTGACTGTCAATATATACTGAGCAGTGGAGGCTGGTGTGAGGAGCTATAGCAGGACATGCTCATTGTAATGGCTGGAATGAAATTAATTAGTCCAATTCTAGCTATTACAATGAGCCCATCCTATAGCTCCTCACATCAGCCTCCACTGACACCTAGTGTACAAAACATAAAGAACACCTTCCTAATATTGAGTTGCACTCCCCTTAATATAATAGTTTGATTAAGACATTCACATGCTTTGTAAGAACGATTTCCATAACAATCCTGTTTACATGGACACACCTGAAATCAGGCTACCTAATGCTACTTTGATGAATGCAGACAAACGCCAATCAAAGAAAAACGTTCTACCACAGCGAGCATCCTATTTTTGGGAAGCATGTTTTATTCGGAGTTCTGACATACAAGCTTTGTATGTGAACTACTTCCTAAGAGCCACACATTGTTGTTCCGAACACACTTCGCTCGCGCTAAAGAGGAAGGCATGCACAGATCCAATACCTCTGGTACGCTGAAGGTGTTTACATGTCCTAATCATTTGAAGGATTGCGCAGAAAACCAGGAGTCTTAATCGGCGTATGCTTACTTCGATTTTGACCTGATGCCGATTTTAAGATAAACAGAGTAAGGTGACTATTTTACATGACTATTGCATAATCTGCCTACTACCATAATCAGTTTAATATCCAATTATTAGTGTGCATGTAAACATACTCGTGGATTTAACAAGTGACCTCAATAAGGGATCATAGCTTTCACCTGGCCAACCATTGTGAAGCTGTTATGGAATTGTTAGTCTTTAAAAAAAATAATGTACGTAAGAAATGTTAAATGTGAAGAAAAGCAGTAGGACAATGTGGCATAAGCTAGAAATAATAGGTGCATGCCAATTGTTCTCCTACCGCTAATGGTTGTCGGCAGAACCCGTCCATTTGTTAGACATCTGCAGCTGCTAAAGAACATTATGTTATACAGGTGAAGGATCTTAATTTGATCACTGTTGCTGTGAATTTTCACGCACCGTAAGAAAATACAGATGAGCTTTGGGATTTGCATAAATCCACTGAAAACCCATACTAACACATGGTTTTATTAACCGCGTTGCACTTCTTATGTAGTGTAATTTTAGCCAGCTAATAGCCTAACCACATATCAAGCAACATTTTATGTACTAAACGATCAACTCCCTTTGCTCCAGGACTATTTTGCGACGACAGTGCTGGTGAAATTAAGATCCTACATCTGTATGCCTTTAGAACCCTGCACCCACAGACTTTTGATGATGAACTGTTGAGTCTGGAACACCATTCTTCTTATAGGATATTTTCATCACAGATTAAAAAGTAATTTTGAGGACATTTTCCTTCCCAAAAGGGCTGGTTTGCTGGCAGGAATCTGGCTGTCTCTCAGGTCACGACCAAATACTTCCTCTGGGTCGATGACGACTTCCTGTTCACAGACAAAACCAAGATCGAGAATCTGGTGGAGGTGATGGAGGCCACACCAGAACTAGACGTGGTGAGCAGCGTAACTGTAGCCTGATTCCCCCAATATGTCACCAGGCTAGAACAAGTATGACCTGTTTTGCTTAGACTGGGGCTGGAATTCAGTGGTAGCACAGCTCTCAATCAACACTTTCTCTTCGCAATATTGATGTTGTGAATTTATTATTATTATTTTTAAATCCTGCTATCCACAACTCTGGATCCATTTACCTGTCTGATGTCATTCTACCCTCCTGTCCCACACGCACATTTCCCTCCTCCAGGTCCCTCTCCCTTCAGCAGCCCTTCAGCAGACTAATTACTATGTGACAGAGCTTTCAGTTGAGCGGCTCTGTGGCTGTAGAACGTACTTCCATACACTGTCAGGGCTGCAGAGTCTCTGTCCTCATTTAAGGCACAGGTCAATAACCTGCTGTTCAGAAAAGCTTTCAAAGACTTCTGCTAAATCTATTTTCATGCCCTCTGGATCTGACAACACATGAATATAGCATTGCTTGTTGTCTGTGTTCCACACTCTTGGGGGGGGGGGGGGGGATCCCAAAAGGGTTATTCAGCTGTCCCCATAGGATAACCCAATTTGGTTTCATGTAGACCCGTTTTGGGTTCCATGTAGCACCCTCTGTAAAACGGTTTCAACATATAACCGAAAAGGGTTCTACCAATAACTAAAAATCGTTACTCAAAGGGTTCTCCTATGGGTACAGCAGAATAATTATTTTAGCTTCTAGATACTCTTAGCACTTTATTTTTTTTACATTCCTATGTTCTGTGTATTGGATTGTTTCTCTTCTATTTTTTTTCTACGCATTGGGTCTGAGATGTGCTTTACAAATGAAATGAAGAATAATACATATTGTTACTACATGTGGACCTGCTCTGTTCTCTGCCTCCTGTGATCAGGTGGGGGGCTCTGTGGCGGGCCACGGCCAGTTCTACTTCTCTTTGGTGTACGAGGAGGGTAATGGGGAGGACGGGGGTTGTCTGAACAGAAAGGGTGCAGTGAAATACCAACCTGTTCCAGGTTTCCCTACCTGCTCCTTCACCAGCGGAGTGGTCAACTTATTCCTCGGCCGCATCGACGCCGTGCGCAAAGTGGGCTTTGACCCCCGGCTGAAGAGGGTGGCGCATTCAGGTTTGCTTTTTTAATTTTTTAAATTTTACATATATATTTAACCTTTATTTATCCAGGAAGTCTCTCTGAGGTCTGAAGAGCTCCATTAGATGGGATACTTAACATTTTATTTTATATAAATACAGTACCAGTCTAAAGTTTGGACACACCTACTCATTCCAGGGTTTTTCTTTATTTTTACTTTTTTTTTTACAACGTACAATAATAGTGAAGATATCAAAACAGTGAAATAACCCAAAAAAAGTGTTAAATAAATCTAAATGTATTTTATATTCTTCAAAAGTAGCCACCCTTTGCCTTGACAGCTTTGCACACTCTTGGCATTCCCTCAACCAGCTTCCTGGAATGCATTTCAATTAACGGGTGTGCTTTGTTAAAAAGTGAATTTGTGGAAATCAAATCAAACTTTATTTGTCACATGCGCAGAGTACAAACGGTGGAATGCTTACCTACAAGCCCTTAACCAACAATGCAGTTCAAGAAGACTAATAATATTTAACTCAAGAAGAGTTAAAAATATTTACCAACTAAAGTAAAACAATTATAGAAAGTATCACAATAAAATAACAATAACAAGCCTATATACAGGGGGTACCGGTACCGAGTCAATGTGCGGGGGTACAGGTTTGTCACGGAAATTTGTACATGTAGTTAGGGGAAAAGTGACTATGCTGCTACTTACTGTTTAATGTCTATGCAATGTCAAAACAAATGGGGGGGGGGGGGTCAATGTAAATAGTCCAGATGGCCATTTGATTTATTGTTCTTAACAGCTTCTACCCCCAAGCCTTAAGTAGCCTTTTGGTCCCTGACTTGGTGCTCCGGTACAGCTTGCCCGGCGGTAACCGAGAGAACAGTCTGACTTGGGTGACTGGAGCCTGTGACAATTTTTGGGACTTTCCTCTGACACCGCCTAGTATATAGGTCTCGGATGGCAGGAAGCTTGGCCCCAGTTATGTATTGGGCCATACACACTACCCTCTGTATCACCTTACGGTCAGATACCGAGCAGTTGCCATACCAGGTGGTGATGTAACCGGTCAGGATGCTCTCGATGGTGCAGATGTGGAACTGTTTGAGGATCTGGGCACCCATGACAAATCTTTTCAGTCTCCTGAGGGAGAAAAGGTGTTGTGACCGCTTCACAACTGTCTTGGTGTGGTTGGACCATGATAGTTCGTTGGTGATGTGGACACCAAGGAACTTGAAGCTCTCGACCCGCTCCACTACAGCCCCGTCGATGTCACTTTGTAGAATGAATTTCTTTCCTTAATGTGTTTGAGTCAATGAGTTGGGTTGTGACATGGTAGGATTGGTATACAGAAGATAGCCCTATTTGGTAAAAGACCAAGTCCATATTATGGCAAGAACAGCTCAAATAATTAAAGAGAAATGGCAATGCATCATTACTTTAAGATATGACTGTCTGTCAGTATGGAAAATTTCAAGAACTTTGAAAGTTTCTTCAAGCGCAGTCGCAAAAACCATCAAACACTGGCTCTCATGAGGACCGCCACAGGAAAGGAAGACCCAGAGTTACCTCTGCTGCAGAGAATAATTTAATTTCAGTTACCAGCCTTAGAATTTGCAGCCCAAATAAATGCTTCACAGAGTTGAAGTAACAGACACATCTCAACATCAACTGTTCAGGGGGAGACTGTGTGAATCAGGCCTTCATGGTCGAATTGCTGCAAAGAAACCACTACTAAAGGACACCAATTAGAAGATGTGGGACCAAGAAACACGAGCGATGAGTTGGACCGCAGAGTGAAGGAAAAGCAGCCAACAAGTGCACAGCATATGTGGGAACTCCTTCAAGACTGTTGGACAGGCATTCCAGGTGAAGCTGGTTAAGAGTGTGCAAAGCTGTCAAGGCAAAGGGTGGCTACTTTGAAAAATATATTTGGATTTGTTACTACATGATTCCATGTGTGTTATTTCATAGTTTTGATGTCTTCGCTATTCTACAATATAGTAAAAACTAAAACTTGAATGAGTTGGTGTCTCCAAACTTTTGACTGGTACTGTATACATATTAGTTGTTTAGCTTCTTGATTATTTTAGGAGGGAGACTTGGCCAGTATGTGTTATGTACAGTTGAAGTCGGAAGTGTACATACACCTTACCCAAATACTTTTAAACTCAGTTTTTCACAATTCCTGACATTTAATCCTAGTAAAAATTCCCTGTCTTAGGTCAGTTAGAATCACCACTTTTATTTTAAGAATGTGAAATGTCAGAATAATAGTAGAGTCATTTATTTCATCACATTCCCAGTGGGTCAGAAGTTTACATACACTCAATTAGCATTTGGAAGCATTTCCTTTAAATTGTTTAACTTGGATCAAAAGTTCCAGGTAGCCTTCCATAAGCTTCCCAAAATAAGTTGGGTGAATTTTGGCCCATTCCTCCTGATAGAGCTTGTGTAACTGAGTCAGGTTTGTAGGCCTCCTTGCTCGCACATGCTTTTTCAGTTCTGCCCACATATTTTCTATTGGATTTGAGGTCAGGGCTTTGATGGCCCCTCCAATACCTTGACATTGTTGTCCTTAAGCCATGTTGCAACAACTTTGGAGGTATGCTTGGGGTCATTGTCCATTTGGAAGACCCATTTGCGGCCAAGCTTTAACTTTCTGACTGATATCTTGATGTTGCTTCAATATATCCACATAATTTTCCCTCATGATGCCATCTATTTTGTGAAGTGCACCAGTCCCTCCTGCAGCAATGCACCCCTACAACATGATGCTGACAACACCGTGCTTCACGGTTGGGATGGTGTTCTTCGACTTGGAAGCCTCCCCCTTTTTCCTCCAAACATAACAATGGTCATTATGACAGTTCAATGTTTGTTTCATCAGACCAGAGGACATTTCTCCAAAAAGTGTGATCTTTGTCCCCATGTACAGTTGCAAACCGTAGTCTGGCTTTTTATGGCGGTTTTGGAGCAGTGGCTTCTTCGATATAGGACTTGTTTTTACTGTGGATATAGATACTTTTGTACCTGTTTCCTCCAGCATCTTCGCAAGGTCCTTTGCTGTTGTTCTGGGATTGATTTGCACTTTTCGCACCAAAATATGTTCATCTCTAGGAGACAGAATGCTTCTTCTTCCTGAGCGGTATGACAGCTGCGTGGTCCCATGGTGTTTGTACTTGCGTACTATTGTTTGTACAGATGAACGTGGTACCTACAGGCGTTTGGAAATTGCTCCCAAGGATGAACCAGACTTGTGGAGGTCTATAATTTTTTTTTCTGAGGTCTTCACTGATTTATTTGGACTTTCCCATGATGTCAAGCAAAGAGGCACTGACTCAGAAGCTTCTAAAGTCATGACATCATTTTCTGGAATTTTCCAAGCTATTTAAAGGCAGTCAACTTTGTTCATGTAAACTTCTGACCAATTGGAATTGTGATACAGTGAAATAATCTGTCTGTAAACAATTGTTGGAAAAATTACTTGTCATGCACAAAGTAGATGTCTTAACCGACTTGCCAAAACTATAGTTTGTTAACAAGAAATTTGTGGAGTGGTTGAAAAACGAGTTTTAATGACTCCATCCTAAGTGTATGTGAACTTCCTACCTCATCTGTATGTAGATATACAGTATGAGAAGTGAACAAAGTATGGCGGCGGTATTGTATAATGTGTGTATTTTTCAGTCTGTTTGTACTGTATATAGCAGTACTGTGTGTCTAAGACCATTTTTCCCACCAGTGACATTAAAGTTCATCCTATGCTAAGAGGGCCGGTAAATCCCAGTATAAACCTTTGCACATATTTTACATTTGAATAATTTAGCCGACACTCTTATCCAGAGTAACTTGCAGGAGCAGTTAGGGTTAGGTGCTTTGCTCAACGGCACATCGACAGATTGCAGCAAGTCTGTAAACTATGTCAGTAGGAAATCTGGAAAGCTGTGTCAAGACAAATGGACAAATTCGGTTTCGTGTGGTAAGTTTTGAAAAAGTCAATTGTTTCTATAGATGTTGCTTTTTTTGAACCCATGTTGCTTTTTTTAAACCCATATTGCTGTTCTTATGCTTAAGGCACTGCTGTCTTTGGTAATTAATCTTTTCTCCATTCCATTTTCCCTGTCCATATGTCTGTTTCAGAGTTCTTCATGGATGGGTTGGGCAGTTTGCTGGTTGCCAGCTGTAGTCATGTCAGCATCGGCCACCAACCCAAAATTGCAAACGCAAAGTACTCGTCGTTCCGACGTCAAAAATCAAAAGATGTAGAAGACAAACTAGCCCACCACTTCTTCAAGAACCACCTGAAATGTATCCGTTATGGATAGT
This sequence comes from Oncorhynchus gorbuscha, assembly GCF_021184085.1. NCBI lineage: Eukaryota > Metazoa > Chordata > Actinopteri > Salmoniformes > Salmonidae > Oncorhynchus > Oncorhynchus gorbuscha. The sequence continues at coordinate 24,021,985 of NC_060198.1, read as the reverse complement.
TTACAAAGAATTACAGTGAAAATAGTGGCGCAATAGTGAGGTGCACGATTCCAAATGTGTAATCGCGGCATCCCGTCTGTAGTGTTGCAGTTCTCTTCAAAAAATGTACAGGAAGCAAATGAGTATGAGGTGACGAAACCAGTATCTTTTTTTTTTGTTGGACCGTTTGTGAAAAAATAAAGGTTTTACAGAGTCACATATAGAACGGTCTGAAACTGTTGCTCTAGGTACTTTCTCCTCTACTGAGTTCTGTGCTCACAGGAGTGATAAAGAGGAGTAGACAGTTGTGGTCAAAAAGTGATTTCTGAGTTATTCCTGTGTCCTGTGTTTATGCCCTTTTTTAAGGATATCCTGTCTGGAGGTTCTCGCTATTTCTGGTATGTTTGTGTAAATTGATAGGGCACCTGTCTCTTTGAAGTAAAGCACATGTTTGAAATAAAAAGTAATGGACTGGTGATTGATGTGTGGTGAAGTGACCTTGTTGAAATTAAAGAAAATGTGTTTGAACATTTGAAACGGTTGGGAATTTTTGTAGTGAATGAGGGAGGCCTGAGTTTCAACTGTTTGACATTTTTGAAACTGTTTGGAATTTATTTAGTGAGCTTGTGACCCTTTGTAGAGTGAAAAAGTCCTTTCTAGGTAGGTCTGCCTGAGTATAAGTAAGTGTTAGACTTGTCCTGTGAACACTACGAGTGACAAGAAACCCAGAGAGAAACTACAGAAAACATGTCTCCTAGACCAATTCTAGGTGTATTGTGTCCTTCATGTCTGGGTCACAATGACAAAACCATCGATGCCATTCTTTGTGACGCACCGGATCGTTTAATGGTGTGATTGATATGAGTGAAGGCCATATGGGTTACATTTTGCAACCGAACGATTCATCAGTGAAGATTTTCATACACAGCTGCCTCAACACCCTTTTTTTGCCAACAAACTGGAGGTTTTCTCCTGTGTTTTGCATGAGAGAATGGCTTAAGATCAGACTTGCTCTATGTCAGATCGAACAGGCCCAGGAATGAATTAGCTCTTCCTCTGGACCTCTCTCTCCACCCCCCCCCAAAGGTGTGTGTGTGTGTGTGTGGGGGGATATCTCAGATAGGGAGGAGTGAGGCCTAAGAGGGTTTTTATAAATTAAGCATCAGCCAGTGGGTCTTGCGACGGGTATACAGAGATCAGTTTACAGAGGAGTATAGAGTGCAATGATGTGTTCTATAATGAGCATTGGTGGCAAATCCGATGGCCGAATGTTAAAGAACATCTAGCCACTCGAGAGCATCCTTACCTGCCAATCTATGAATTATGTCTCCGTAATCTGGCATGGGTAGGATGGTCATCTGAATCAGGGTTAGTTTGGCAGCTGGGGTGAAAGAGGAGCGATTACGATATAGAAAACCAAGCCTAGATTTTACTTTTAGCATGCAGCTTTGATATGTGCTGAGAGAAGGATAGTGTACCGCCTAGCCATTCTCCCAAGTACTTGTATGAGGTGACTACCTCAAGCTTTAAACCCTCAGAGGTTGTAATCACACCTGTGGGGAGAGGGCATTCTTCTTACCAAACCACATTACCTTTTGTTTTGGAGGTGTTCAAAACAAGGTTAAGGGTAGAGAAAGCTTGTTGTACACTAAGAAAGCTTAGTTGTAGAGCGTTTAACACAAAATCCGGGGAGGTGCCAGCTTAGTATAAGACACTATCATCTGCATATAAATGGCTAAGGAACTTCCTACTTAGCTATGTTGATGTAAATTGAGAAGAGCGTGTGGCCTAGGATTGACCCTTGGGGTTTTTCCTTCACGACGGGCAGTGGCAGTGGCAGTCTTTGAGATAGGTAGTTAGCAAATCAGGACAAAGACCCCTCAGACACCAATACTCTTTAGCCGGCCCACAAGAATGGAATGGTCTACCATGTCGAAAGCTTTGGCCAAGTCAATAGAAATAGCAGCACAACATTGTTTAGAATCAATGGGAGTGGTGACATCATTGAGGACCTTTTTAAGGTTGCAGTGACACATCCATAACCTGAGCGGAAACCAGATTGCGTACCAGAGAGAATACGATAGACATCAAGAAAGCCAGTCAGTTGATTATTGACAAGTTTTTCCAACACTTTTGATAAACAGAGCAAAACAGAAATAGGCCTATAACAGGATCAGCTTGATCTCCCCCTTTAAAAAGAATGAACCGTGGTTGCCTTCCAAGCAATGGGAACCTCCCCATAATGGAGAGACATGTTAAACATGTCTGAGATAAGGTGGGTGATGATGGGGGCAGTAACCTTAACTTCTTGGTGACAGGGGGCAGTATTTTTCACTTCCGGATTAAATGCATGCCCAAATTCATCTGCCTGCTACTCATCCCAGAAGATAAGATATGCATATTATTAGTAGATTTGGATAGAAATCACTCGGAAGTTTCTACAACTGTTTGAATCATGTCTGTGAGTATTACAGAACATATTTAGCAGGCGAAACCCTGAGGACAAACCATTCAGATTTGTTTTTAAGTCACTCTTCAATGGAGTTTCCATTGGGAATCCAGATTTCTATGGGACCTTCTTGCAGTTCCTACCACTTCCACTGGATGTCACCAGTCTTTAGAAATTGGTTGAGGTTTTTCCTTTGTGTAATGAAGAAGTACGGCCATCTTGAAAGAGGGTAGCTTGAAGTGTACTGTTAGAGGCGCGTGACCAGAAAGCATGCTACAGTTAGTTTTCCCCCTGTATTGAACACAGATCATCCCGTCTTCAATTTGATTGATTATTTACATTAAAATACCTAAAGTTGTATTACAAAAGTAGTTTGAAATGTTTTGGCAAAGTTTACAGGTAACTTTTGTGATATTTTGTAGTCACGTTGCGCAAGTTGGAACCAGTGTTTTTCTGGAATAATGCGCCAAATAAATTGACATTTTGGATATATATCTACGGACTTAATCGAACAAAAGGACCATTTGTAATGTTATTGGGACATATTGGATTGCCAACAAAAGAAGCTCGTCAAAGGTAAGGCATGAATTATATTTTTATTTCTGTGTTTTGTGTCGCTCCTGCAGGGTTGAAATATGCTTTTCTCTCTTTATTTACTATGGTGCTATCCTCAGATAATAGCATCGTTTGCTTTCCCTGAAAAGCCTTTTTGAAATCTGACATGTTGGCTGGATTCACAACAAGTGTAGCTTTAATATGCTATCTTGCATGTGTGATTTAATGAAAGTTTAATATTTATAGTAATGTATTTGAATTTGGGGCTCTGCATTTTCCCTGGCATTTGGCCAGGTGGGACGTTAGTCAACATATCCCAGAGAGGTTAAAGAAGAAACGGTCTAAACCATCTGACCCAGAAGTTTTTTGGGGGTTAAGTTTCACGAGCTCCTTTAGCACCTCGGACTCAGTGACCGCCTGCAGGGGAAAAAGAGGGAGAAGCGTCGGGCTAATTGCATTAGAAGTGGTGGGAGGATAGGAAATGTTGGATGGGCAAAGAGGCATGGCTGAGTCAAATAGGAATCCTGACTTAATGAAGTGGTGATTAAAGAGCTCAGCCATGTGCTTCTTGTCAGTATCAACCACATCAACATTAAGGGATATGGGCAGCTGTGAAGAGGAGGGTTTATTTTCCAGAACATCTTGGGGTTATACCCATAACGAGAGAACTGCTAACTAACTTTGGCCTTCCGGATAGCCTTACTCAGGCTGACTGGCTCTCGTATGCATGTGCCGAGCCTTTCGCCAAATGCAATTATTGAGGTGGAGCAACTCTGCAAGATCACATTTGAACCAAGGGCTGAACCTGTTTTTTATTTTTTAAATTCTTATTTTATTTATGGGGTCATGTTGGTTCACAATACCACTGAAAATATATAAAAGGTCCAAGCGTCTTCGACAGAGGGGATCAAACTGATTCTATCCTATTTTACAGAGGCCAGTTCATGAAGGAAGGCTTGCTCATGAAAGTCTTTTTAGCAAGCGTCTATGACAAATCAGGACAGGTCGTTTCAATGAGCATCCGTTACGAACACAGTGATCACTCAGATCATTACAGAAAACACCAGACTGATACCTATCAGGATTATTTGTGAGGATAACATCGAGGAAAGTAGCCTTTCAGGTGGTTTAACCCAGTTTAGGTCACTTAGCAGGACAAATTCAAGCATAGTGTAAGGGGCCAGGAGAGAGCTTAGGGCAGGTAGGGTACAGGCCAGTGCTGGTGGAGGATGATAGCTCTTTGTTGACTGTTGCTGATTGCTATTTGAAAGTTTAATGCTTAAAACCAGCAAATCAAATTGTTTCGGGGCCAACTTGGTGGAGACAACCTGAGCACTGAAGGTGATCCTTGGTAAAGATTGCCACTCCCCCACCTTTTGGAAGATCTGTCTTGCCGATAAAGGTTATAACCAGAAAGGGTAACATCAGTATTCAAAACACTCTTCCTTAACCATGTCTCAGTAATGATCAACACATCTGGATTAGAGTTGTGAACCCACACTTTCAATTGAACCATTTTAGGTAATACTCTTCTAGTGTTAAACGTGCAGAAAACCCAGGCTTTTACGAGGGCAGAAATCAGTGGAGTAGATATCAGAGCGCAAGTCAGAATTGGGGCTATCAACAGTAGCTGGGATAGGGTGTACATGCAAATTTTACAGATCTCATCAGCGGTAATACAATCAAGGCACGGCAGAGGACGGGGAGAGCATTAGATGGCAACAAGATCATACTGTACGGCAATTTCATCAGGTAGCATAAATACAAAGCTGGTGGAGGTGGTTAGAATAGGAGGGGAGGCCAAAAGTCAGTGTAACCAATAGTCAGAGTCCCGACTCTGGTTATAGACTGGTTATCTGTATAACACTTTAACAACTGCTGATGCAAAAAGGGGTTTTAAGAAATACATTTGGTTGATTGACAGATTTGTATTATAATAAAATAATATAACAATATTATTATCATAATGTTACAGGTGGGACATATCCAGATATGTCAATATCTTGTCAAGTGCTCAAACCAGGCCTTATGGATTAACCCCCAAAAAGACCATATGAGCTTGGAGAAGCTGACCATGAGTGATAAAAAAATAGATGCTCTATGATTTCTCTGTACAGCAGCCCCAGACAATCATGTACAGTAGCTCCAACTTACAAGAATTGGTTTACAGGACAGTAATGAAAACAGTTTATATGAGCACGACAACACACAAAGTTGTAAAATAATCTGCATATGTTCTCTACTGAAAACAGGTACATCCTAAAAGATTTTGTAGTTGTGGAAAAAAATTGTGTTCTCACATCTTAATTTAGGATACTGTTTTATTTTAAATGGACTTAAATTGTATTATTTATGTTTCATACCGTGCTAATAAACTACCAAGCAATGCAAGCAGATGTGGAATTAACCCCATAACAGTGGTGTGTCTTTTTGTATCGAGAATTGATCAGGAATTCCAGTAGGCTTGATCCTATTCCTATTCAGGCATCATACAGTGCCTTGCGAAAGTATTCGCCCCCCTTGAACTTTGCGACCTTTTGCCACATTTCAGGCTTCAAACATAAAGATATAAAACTGTATTTTTTTGTGAAGAATCAACAAGTGGGACACAATCATGAAGTGGAACAACATTTATTGGATATTTCAAACTTTTTTAACAAATCAAAAACTGAAAAATTGGGCGTGCAAAATTATTCAAAATATAGAAGAAGCTCCTTTCTATATTCAGCATCTTAATTAACTAATTTATGAACGTTTTTTTTTAAAGACAACTTAACGTCTATACTGACACACCATACTAGGTACATACACTTCAATCATTAGAATCATTTTTTGTGCACTCTAGAAAACAACATATACTTAGTTTTGCAATAATAATTTAAGGTCAATAAAGGTTTTCTGTAAAAAAATGAAAGCATACTGTAGTTCAGATAGATCATCAGCGGGGCGGGGCAATAGAATACACAACTGTATCGTCTGCATAAAGGTGCAGGTAAAACCTTATTATTATGTTTATATATTGTCAATGTATACAATATAGTTGTTTATCAGACATTCTAACATGTAACTCAATGCCTATGTACTTAAAGATGTATATGCAACATTTAAACAACAATTTCGACCTCCCTTGGGTTATGATGTATATGACATGACAAGATACATTGGCTATTTTAGTCATCCTTTTTTGATTTACGTGTTTTATAATCCAAAAGTATGTTTTTAGAGGGGAGGGAAATATTGTTCATGTTAAACCGTAGAGAGCGAGAACCTTCGGTGAATCAAGGAGTCACTGATGTTTTATATACAGTACCACACATATCGAGAAGGCTCGTTCTGACAATAGACAAGAAGCTTTATTAAAGTTTCAAACGAGACTGTCAAGACAGGACCGTTCTGTAGTACTGCACTATTACACTGTTACGTACTACTAATGTACTAGAATCTAAGATGTTATGGAATATCTACAGGGGGAACATGTGCACACTATAACACATTCCCCACATCATCTAAGGATGAATACACTGACACTGACATTGCATTTTGTTATGTGAAATTAGTACAAGTATGTGTAAAGAGTTTACAATTTTGTTTAAAAGTTTAGAATATGTCTCGTGAATATTGAGATGTGGTACATGTATATATTATTATGTATTTCAATTTGTTACACATTTTTAATAGCACTTGTGAGTTGTAGATGACATGTTTTTCAGAGGGTATAACACAAATACATATTTGGATTTAGTTATTATGCGTTGAGTTGTTTTTTTACATTTAAACTATGATCTTATTAACCTAATACATATACAACCTTTTTCAGTCACCTCATTTTTATTTAAACTGAACTCTAGGTTTCATACTTTTTTTAAATGTGTAAATCAGTATTATAAAAACTAAATAGTTAATTGCATATTATGTCATTGTTGATTCAATACTTTTTGTTGATTTGATACGTCACATTTTTGATACGTCACATTTTTGGGTATGTTACATTTACATTTAAGTCATTTAGCAGACGCTCTTATCCAGAGCGACTTACAAATTGGTGCATTCACCTTATGACATCCAGTGGGACAGTCACTTAACAATAGTGCATCTAAAACTTAGGGGGGGGGTGGGGTGAGAGGGATTACTTATCCTATCCTAGGTATTCCTTAAAGAGGTGGGGTTTCAGGTGTCTCCGGAAGGTGGTGATTGACTCCGCTGTCCTGGCGTCGTGAGGGAGTTTGTTCCACCATTGGGGGGGCCAGAGCAGCGAACAGTTTTGACTGGGCTGAGCGGGAGTTGTACTTCCTCAGTGGTAGGGAGGCGAGCAGGCCAGAGGTGGATGAACGCAGTGCCCTTGTTTGGGTGTAGGGCCTGATCAGAGCCTGGAGGTACTGAGGTGCCGTTCCCCTCACAGCTCCGTAGGCAAGCACCATGGTCTTGTAGCGGATGCGAGCTTCAACTGGAAGCCAGTGGAGAGAACGGAGGAGCGGGGTGACGTGAGAGAACTTGGGAAGGTTGAACACCAGACGGGCTGCGGCGTTCTGGATGAGTTGAAGGGGTTTAATGGCACAGGCAGGGAGCCCAGCCAACAGCGAGTTGCAGTAATCCAGACGGGAGATGACAAGTGCCTGGATTAGGACCTGCGCCGCTTCCTGTGTGAGGCAGGGTCGTACTCTGCGGATGTTGTAGAGCATGAACCTACAGGAACGGGCCACCGCCTTGATGTTGGTTGAGAACGACAGGGTGTTGTCCAGGATCACGCCAAGGTTCTTGGCGCTCTGGGAGGAGGACACAATGGAGTTGTCAACCGTGATGGCGAGATCATGGAACGGGCAGTCCTTCCCGGGAGGAAGAGCAGCTCCGTCTTGCCGAGGTTCAGCTTGAGGTGGTGATCCGTCATCCACACTGATATGTCTGCCAGACATGCAGAGATGCGATTCGCCACCTGGTCATCAGAAGGGGGAAAGGAGAAGATTAATTGTGTGTCGTCTGCATAGCAATGATAAGAGAGACCATGTGAGGTTATGATAGAGCCAAGTGACTTGGTGTATAGCGAGAATAGGAGAGGGCCAAGAACAGAGCCCTGGGGGACACCAGTGGTGAGAGCGCGTGGTGAGGAGACAGATTCTCGCCACGCCACCTGGTAGGAGCGACCTGTCAGGTAGGACGCAATCCAAGCGTGGGCCGCGCCGGAGATGCCCAACTCGGAGAGGGTGGAGAGGAGGATCTGATGGTTCACAGTATCGAAGGCAGCCGATAGATCTAGAAGGATGAGAGCAGAGGAGAGAGAGTTAGCTTTAGCAGTGCGGAGCGCCTCCGTGATACAGAGGAGAGCAGTCTCAGTTGAATGACTAGTCTTGAAACCTGACTGATTTGGATCAAGAAGGTCATTCAGAGAGAGATAGCGGGAGAGCTGGCCAAGGACGGCACGTTCAAGAGTTTTGGAGAGAAAAGAAAGAAGGGATACTGGTCTGTAATTGTTGACATCGGAGGGATCGAGTGTAGGTTTTTTCAGAAGGGGTGCAACTCTCGCTCTCTTGAAGACGGAAGGGACGTAGCCAGCGGTCAGGGATGAGTTGATGAGCGAGGTGAGGTAAGGGAGAAGGTCTCCGGAAATGGTCTGGAGAAGAGAGGAGGGGATAGGGTCAAGCGGGCAGGTTGTTGGGCGGCCGGCCGTCACAAGACGCGAGATTTCATCTGGAGAGAGAGGGGAGAAAGAGGTCAGAGCACAGGGTAGGGCAGTGTGAGCAGAACCAGCGGTGTCGTTTGACTTAGCAAACGAGGATCGGATGTCGTCGACCTTCTTTTCAAAATGGTTGACGAAGTCATCTGCAGAGAGGGAGGAGGGGGGGAGGATTCAGGAGGGAGGAGAAGGTGGCAAAGAGCTTCCTAGGGTTAGAGGCAGATGCTTGGAATTTAGCGTGGTAGAAAGTGGCTTTAGCAGCAGAGACAGAGGAGGAAAATGTAGAGAGGAGGGAGTGAAAGGATGCCAGGTCCGCAGGGAGGCGAGTTTTCCTCCATTTCCGCTCGGCTGCCCGGAGCCCTGTTCTGTGAGCTCGCAATGAGTCATCGAGCCACGGAGCGGGGGGGAGGACCGAGCCGGCCTGGAGGATAGGGGACATAGAGAGTCACGGGATGCAGAGAGGGAGGAGAGGAGGGTTGAGGAGGCAGAATCAGGAGATAGGTGGGAGAAGGTTTGAGCGGAGGGAAGAGATGATAGGATGGAAGAGGAGAGAGTAGCGGGGGAGAGAGAGCGAAGGTTGGGACGGCGCGATACCATCCGAGTAGGGGCAGTGTGGGAGGTGTTGGATGAGAGCGAGAGGGAAAAGGATACAAGGCAGTGGTCGGAGACTTGGAGGGGAGTTGCAATGAGGTTAGTGGAAGAACAGCATCTAGTAAAGATGAGGTCGAGCGTATTGCCTGCCTTGTGAGTAGGGGGGAAGGTGAGAGGGTGAGGTCAAAAGAGGAGAGGAGTGGAAAGAAGGAGGCAGAGAGGAAAGAGTCAAAGGTAGACGTGGGGAGGTTAAAGTCGCCCAGAACTGTGAGAGGTGAGCCGTCCTCAGGAAAGGAGCTTATCAAGGCATCAAGCTCATTGATGAACTCTCCGAGGGAACCTGGAGGGCGATAAATGATAAGGATGTTAAGCTTGAAAGGGCTAGTAACTGTGACAGCATGGAATTCAAAGGAGGCGATAGACAGATGGGTAAGGGGAGAAAGAGAGAATGACCACTTGGGAGAGATGAGGATCCCGGTGCCACCACCCCGCTGACCAGACGCTCTCGGGGTGTGCGAGAACACGTGGGCGGACGAAGAGAGAGCAGTAGGAGTAGCAGTGTTGTCTGTGGTGATCCATGTTTCCGTCAGTGCCAAGAAGTCGAGGGACTGGAGGGAGGCATAGGCTGAGATGAACTCTGCCTTGTTGACCGCAGATTGGCAGTTCCAGAGGCTACCGGAGACCTGGAACTCCACGTGGGTCGTGCGCGCTGGGACCACCAGAGTAGGGTGGCCGCGGCCACGCGGTGAGGAGCGTTTGTATGGTCTGTGCAGAGAGGAGAGAACAGGGATAAACAGACACATAGTTGACAGGCTACAGAAGAGGCTACGCTAATGCAAAGGAGATTGGAATGACAAGTGGACTACACGTCTCGAGTGTTCAGAAAGTTAAGCTACGTAGCAAGAATCTTATTGACTAAAATGATTAAAATGATACAGTACTGCTGAAGTAGGCCAGCTGGCAGTGGGTGCGTTGTTGACACTACACTAATCAAGTCGTTCCGTTGAGTGAAATAGTTTCTGCAGTGTTGCTATTCGGGGGCTAGCAGGCTAGCTAGCAGTGTTGTTTACGTTACATTGCGTTAAAAGAACGACAATAGATGGCTAGCGAACCTAGAAAATCGCTCTAGACTACCTGTAACATTATTATTATGATTATGATTATGATAATAATAAGATCTGTCAATCAACCAAATGTATTTCTTAAAAACTATTTTTGCATCAGCAGTTGTCACAAAGTATTTTACAGATAACCAGTCTAAAAACCTAAGACCAATCAATGCATATGTCGAAGCACAGCATCTAGGAAACACTCCCTAGAAGTCATAAACCTAGGACTAAAATGAGAGAGAAACCATGCTCCGAGGGCTGTGCTGAGTACATGTGTCCCTTGTTTTTTTATTCAGGATGTTCCTACGTTCGTAATGACCAGAAGGGTCAGATACGTGCCAGGGTGGCTATAGACTGGGCATAAGTTCAACACTCAGGAATCAACAGATGGACACTAACACTTGTCATGACTGTCCTGTGAGGATCACAATGGGTCAGATGCGCTTGGCAATTGCTGACAATAACCAGACCTTCTCCCACCAGCAGAGGGGAGGATAGAACTGGTGTTGGGGCTTTGACACCTCCACACACGAGGTGAAGAAAGAAACTCACCTTCCTTTAGACCAGAGAGACAAAGAGCTGCAGCTCATGTCCATCGCGGTTCGAATCCTGAAGACCAACACGAGGAGGAAGAGGCGAGATGCTCACCTCAGACAATCACTGGTACAGCTGATTAGCTGTCCTAAGTACGGTATCTAGGAAAGTGAATTCAAGTAGGACCATCCTATTACTCTCTTCAGACCATCGTCTGCTCTCATCACCCCACAGGGGATCATCGACACGGCTGATTAGCCTGTCTTCAAAGGACCACTCTTCCAGAACGAGAGGAAGGGAACACCATCTTTTAGTTCTGCTCCAGACTACATGACATGTCATTGAAGCCACAGACAACTAAGAAGAAGGACATCTTGACCTCTTGTGGACAATCAGAGCCTTTACACTCAAGTCCGAGAGAAGGCAAACCAAACCCCTTTCCGAGAAGGCTTGGCTCCGTGTGTGTGTGTGTGTGTGTGTGTGTGTGTGTGTGTGTGTGTGTGTGTGTGTGTGGGGGGTCTTTGTTGCATGAGGAGGTGTCAGGTTACAAGCTACAAACACACACACACACTCATAGGGGGCAGAGACAGAGGTCCAGAGGAATAACTATTTTATTTATTTTATTTTCTTTCAAACATTTTATTTTCTTCGAAAACTTTAGTACAGAAATGCATACATATTAAAATAATTTTTATTAAATTAAGTTTACCATGCAATATTAAACTATAACTATAACCTTAAAACCTTTGTCTAAATCATACATATTACTATATATAAAACTACAATTTAAAACAAAATAAATGTTTATATGAATAATTATTATTTTAGGTGTAAAGACTGTTTGTAACTGTAGAAAGAAGTATTTTCCTCTGCTTGTAAACCCACAGCTTTTAACCTGACACCTCCCCATGCAACCAAGACCCACACAGGTTTAAGGTTAGGGTAAGGGTTAGGTTAAGGTATAGTCCCATACACCTTCAAACATTCAACCTCCCGCTGTGTACTCCCTCTAGCACCAGGGTCAGCACACTCTCAAATGTTTGTTTTTTTGCCATCAATGTAAGCCTGCCACACACACACACACTATACAATACATATATTAAACATAAGATTGAGTGTGAGTTTTTTTGTCAAAACTTGGCTCGGTTAGAGGACCAAGGCACAAATAATAATATAATAATTATCAATAATGTTGCTCTTTATTTAGCCATTTTACATGTTAAATCTTATTTGTTCATCAAAAATTGTGAATAACTCAAAACAGGTTAATGAGGAGGGTGTGCTTAAAAGGATGCACATAACTCTGCAATGTTGGGTTGTAATGGAGAGTCTCAGTCTTAAATCCTTTTCCACACACATTCTGTGTCTGTATTCAAGCAAGTGAGGGCCGAGAATCCACTCTCACATGGGTACATGGATGCAAAGGGCATCAGTGTCTTAACAGCCGATTTGCCAAGGCAGGATACTCTGAGCGCAGCCCTACCCGGAAATCTGGCAGTGGTTTCTAATTCAATTACATTTTCACAGAACCGCTTGTTGCAATTTTGATGAGGCTCTCTTTTTCAGATATCGGTAAGTGGACTGGAGGCAGGGTGTGAAAGGGATAACAAATCCACTATTTTGTGTCGTCCGTTTCAGAAAAGTACCTGCGTAATTGAGCACCCGGCTCACTCAGGTGCTTCGCTATATCACATTTGACATTGTCCATAAGCTTGAGTTCATTTGCACACAATGATGGAAAGACGGGTGTGTTGTCCTTGTTAATGCAGACAGAGAAGAGCTCCAACTTCTTAAACATAGCCTCAATTTTCCCACACATTGAATATAGTTGCGTAGAGTCCCTGTAATCCTAGATTCAGATCATTCAGGCGAGAAGAAACATCACCCAGACAGGCCAGTCATGTGAAAAACTCGTCATCATGCAAGTGTTAAGATAAGTGAAAATTATGGTCAGTAAAGAAAACTTTAAGCTTGTTTCTCAATAAACAACAAGTGTCAATACTTTGCCCCTTGATGACCAGCACAATTCTGTATGTTGTAAAAGCGTTACATGGTCGCTGACCATATCATTGCATAATGCAAAGTTAACCATTTTGACTGTAGTGTCCAAAACATCTTTCAAGCTGTCAGACATTCCCTTGGCAGCAAGAGCCTCTCGGTGGATGCTGCAACGTACCCAAGTGGCGTCTGGAGCAACTGCTTGCAAAGCAGTAATTGTTTCAAAACATCTTCTACCATGTCACTGATGAGCTGTGAAACAGTGTTGTTTGATGAAGGAATTGTCTGTATAGTTTTTTTGGTCTTTTCCCACAGCCATATCCGCGGCAGCAGGAAGAATTAAGTCCTCCACAATAGTATGGGACTTGTGTCACCTTCTGACCATAGTTCTTATGTGTTTTCCTTGTTTTGGTGTTGGTCAGGACGTGAGCTGGGTGGGCATTCTATGTTGTGTATCTAGTTTGTCTATTTCTATGTTTGGCCTGATATGGTTCTTAATCAGAGGCAGGTGTTAGTCATTGTCTCTGATTGGGAACCATATTTAGGTAGCCTGTTTTGTGTTGGGTTTTGTGGGTGGTTGTTTCCTGTCTTTGTGTTTTCTGTGTCAGTGTTTGTGCCACACGGGACAGTTTTTGGTTTTTCACGTTTCTTGTTTTGTAGTTGTGTTCATGTTGAGTTTTCCTATTAAAACCATGGACACTTACCACGCTGCATTTTGGTCTGATCCTTGTTTCACCTCTTCAGAGGAAGAGGAGGAAATCTGTCATGACAAAACCACCCACCACAACAGGACCAAGCGGCGTGGTGAAAAGCAGCAACAGCAGGAGAGGCAGCAGCAGCAGCAACAGCAAGAGAGTCAGAACTATTTGGAAAAATGGACTTGGGAGGAGATCCTAGATGGGAAAGGACCCTATGCACAGCCAGGAGAATATTGCTGCCCCAAGGAAGAGGTGGAGGCAGCAAAGGCGGAGAGGCGCTGGTATGAGGCACCACGGCGGTGAGGATGGAAGCCCGAGAGTCAGCCCCAAATTTCTTGGGGAGGGGGGCCCACACAGGAAGTGTGGCGAAGCCAGGTAGGAGACCTACGCCAACTTCCTGTGCTTACCGGAGGGCGAGAGAGACCGGGCAGGCACCGTGTTATTGCTGTGGAGCGCACGGTGTCCCCAGTGCGGGTGCATAGCCCAGTACGGTACATACCAGCTCCTCGTATCAGCCGGGCTAGAGTGGGCATCGAGCCAGGTGCCATGAAGCCGGCCCTACGCATCTGGTCTCCAGCGCGTCTCCTTGGGCCGGCGTACATAGCACCAGCCTTGCGGATGGTGTCCCCGGTTCGCCTGCACAGCCCAGTGTGGGCTATTCCACCTCGCCGCACTGGCAGGGCGACCGGGAGCATTCAACCAGGTAAGGTTGGGCAGGCTCAGTGCTCAAGAGCTCCACTGCGCCTGCACGGTCCGGTCTATCCAGTACCACCTCCACACACCAGCCCTCCGGTGGCAGCTCCCCACACTCGCCCTGACGTGCGTGTCCTCGGCCCAGTACCACCAGTGCCGGCACCACGCACCGAACCTACCATGCGCCTCGTCTGACCAGCGCTGTCAGAGCCTTCCTCCTCTCGAGAGCTGCTAGAGTCTCCCGTCTGTCGAGAGCTGCTAGAGTCTCCCATCTGTCGAGAGCTGCTAGAGTCTCCCGTCTGTCCAGAGCTGCTAGAGTCTCCCGTCTGTCCAGAGCTGCTAGTCTCCCATCTGTCCAGAGCTGCTAGAGTCTCCGTCTGTCCAGAGCTGCTAGAGTCTCCCGTCTGTCCAGAGCTGCTAGAGTCTCCCATCTGTCCAGAGCTGCTAGAGTCTCCCATCTGTCCAGAGCTGCTAGAGTCTCCCGTCTGTCCAGAGCTGCTAGAGTCTCCCGTCTGTCCAGAGCTGCTAGAGTCTCCCGTCTGTCCAGAGCTGCTAGAGTCTCCCGTCTGTCCAGAGCTGCTAGAGTCTCCAGTCAGCCAGGAGCCGCCAGAGCCGCCAGTCAGCCAGGATCCGCCAGAGCCGCCACTAAGCCAGGATCCGCCAGAGCCGCCAGGATCCGCCATTCAGCCAGGATCCGCCAGAGCCGCCATTCAGCCAGGATCCGCCAGAGCCGCCATTCAGCCAGGATCCGCCAGAGCCGCCAGTCAGCCAGGATCCGCCAGAGCCGCCAGTCAGCCAGGATCCGCCAGAGCCGCCAGTCAGCCAGGATCCGCCAGTCAGCCAGGATCCGCCATTCAGCCAGGATCCGCCAGAGCCGCCATTCAGCCAGGATCCGCCAGAGCCGCCATTCAGCCAGGATCCGCCAGAGCCGCCAGTCAGCCAGGATCCGCCAGAGCCGCCAGTCAGCCAGGATCCGCCAGAGCCGCCATTCAGCCAGGATCCGCCAGAGCCGCCAGTCAGCCAGGATCCGCCAGAGCTGCCAGTCAGCCAGGATCCACCAGAGCCGCCAGGATCTGCCAGAGCCGCCATTCAGCCAGGATCCGCCAGAGCCGCCAGTCAGCCAGGATCCGCCAGAGCCGCCGTTCAGCCAGGATCCGCCAGAGCCGCCGTTCAGCCAGGATCCGCCAGAGCCGCCGTTCAGCCAGGATCTGCCAGAGCCGTCAACCAGCCTGAGCTATCTCTCTGTCCTGAGCTACCTCTCGGTCCTGAGCTACCCCTCGGTCCTGAGCTACCCCTCGGTCCTGAGCTACCCCTCAATCCCGAGCTGTTCCTCAGTCCGGAGCTGCCCCTCAGTCCAGTGGGGCCCTTTGTTAGGGTTCATAGGCGAAGGTCGGCGGAGAAGGTCGCCACTCAAAGGACGCTAAGGAGGTGGACTAAGACAATGATGGAGTGGGGTCCACGTCCAGCGCCAGAGCCGCCACCGCGGACAGATGCCCACCCAGACCCTCCCGTATAGGTTTAGGTTGTGCGGTCGGAGTCCGCACCTTGGGTGGTGGGTACTGTCACGTTCTGACCATAGTTCTTGTGTGTTTTCCTTGTTTTAGTGTTGGTCAGGACGTGAGCTGGGTGGGCATTCTATGTTGTGTGTCTAATTTGTCTATTTCTGTGTTTGGCCTGATATGGTTCTCAATCAGAGGCCGGTGTTAGTCATTGTCTCTGATTGGGAACCATATTTAGGTAGCCTGTTTTGTGTTGGGTTTTGTGGGTGAGTGTTTCCTGTCTTTGTGTTTCCTGTGTCAGTGTTTAGGCCACACGGGACTATTTTCGGTTTTTCACGTGTCTTGTTTTGTAGTTGTGTTTATGTTGAGTTTTCCTATTAAAACCATGGACACTTACCACGCTGCATTTTGGTCCTATCCTTGTTTCATCTCTTCAGAGGAAGAGGAGGAAATCTGCCGTGACAACTCGCCTGTCCAAGCTAATAAATTGCAGGGTTCAGTCATTAATCTAATGGATTAAGACAGACAAGACTCTGAAATGGGATTGGGAGGATTTGACTCAGGAAGCAATTTGTCTTTAGGCTAAAGGGGTTGGTAATTCAGGATGTGGCCTTTAAAGGGACAATCTGGGATTGATTCTTAATTTTGGATTGATGATATATAGCCATTGATTTTTGAAGAATGTCAATAATAAATGCCTCATGAAATGAGTTCAGTGGTCTTTCTCCGTCACAATCCAAAATATTAGATTGTTGATCTAAATTATCTGTAAATAATGTGATTGCAAGCCATCAGTGTAACGCTTCAAAACATGGTTAAAACTATAATTTTGATCTCATAGATATGCTATGGATGCAAGAACTGACCGTCCATACATATGACAGTGTTTCATTTCTCCAGCCCTACAGATAGAGGATCTTAATTTGAGCCAGTTTAGTACAGCAGGAACATAAGAGGGGTTGATACACTTTTCATTAGGGCAAATCAAGTCTGACATTGTAATGTGAAAATTACAAACATTAGAAGCCTTTTTAAACATTGAATACACTATAAGTTTGCATTTCCGGCTGTGCAGGAAAATTCTCAACAATAAAAGATTGATCAGATTAAGACTCTACACCTGTATCTGTCCGAGATTACTCCTTTAATAAGAGGTGACATGGGGCCAGATACCAAATGTGCCAGGCCTCGGGTTCAGATGGGACAGAAGCAGACAACCAGGAAGGTCACTCTTAAGAGGCAAAAAAGGGATGAAGGATTGGAATTGTTCGTGCAAACGAAGTCCAGAAGGATCTATAGTGTATTCAATGTTGAAAAAGGCTTCTAATGTTTGTAATTTTCACATTAAAATGTCAGCTCTTGCATCCATACTCATAACTTGCCTGACAATCCTCTTAAGGATCCACCCCTTTTTTATTTTATTTTCCATCTAAAATGACATACCCAAATCTAACTAACTGCCTGCAGCTCAGGTCCTGAAGCAAGGATATGCATATTCTTGGTACCATTTGAAATAAAACACTTTGACATTTGTGGAGATGTGAAAGGAATCAAATCAAATTGTATTGGTCACATACACATGGTTAGCAGATGTTAATGCGAGTGTAGCAAAATGCTTGTGCTACAAGTTCCAACAGTGCAGTAATATCTAACAAATAATGGCATTATTCAAAGTGGCATTGTTTAAAGTGACTAGTGATCTATTTATTAAAGTGTCCAGTGATTGGGTTTCAATACAATATATACAAGTGATATGAGTAATGTAAGATATGTAGACATTATTAAAGTGGCGTTATTTAGAGTGGCATTGTTAAAAGTAACTAGTGATCCATTCATTAAAATGTCCAGGGATTGGGTCCCAATGTGGGCAGCAGCTTCTCTGAGTTAGTGATGGCTGTTTAGCAGTCTGATGGCCTTGGGATAGAAGCTGTTTCTCAGTCTCTCGGTCCCAGCTTTGATGCACCTGTACTGACCTCGCCTTCTGGATGATAGCGATGTGAACAGGCAGTGGCTCGGGTGGTTGTTGTCCTTGATGATTTTTTTGGTCTTCCTGTGACATTGGGTGCTGTAGGTGTCATGGAGGGCAGGTAGTTTGCCCCCGGTGATGTGTTGTGCAGACCGCATTGTGCAAACCGTACCACCCTCTGGAGAATATAACACAATAGATCTGGTCAAAGATAATACAAAGAAAAAAAAACATTATTTTGTATTTTTTTGTACCCATCATCTTTGAAATGCAAGAGAAAGGCCATAATGTATTATTTATAAAACAAATTATTTTACCTTTTATTTAACTAGGCAAGTCAGTTAAGAACTAATTCTTATTTTCAATGACGGCCTAGGAACAGTAGTTTAACTCCCTTGTTCAGGGGCAGAACGACAAATTGTTTTATCTTGTCAGCTCGGGGATTCGATCTTGCAACCTTTCGGTTACTAGTCCAACACAACTAGACTATCTGCCGCCATAATGTATTATTCTTGCCCAGGTGAAATTTAGATTTTGGCCACCAGATGGCAGCAGTGTATGTGCACAGTTTTAGACTGATCCAATTAACCATTGCATTTCTGTTCAAAATTTTGCATCAAGACTGCCCAGATGTGCCTAATTTGTTTATTAATAACTTGTCATGGTCAAAATTGTACACTCTCCTCAAACAATAGCTTGGTATTCCTTCACTGTAGTAGCTACTGTAAATTGGACAGTGCAGTTAGATTAACAAGAATTTAAGCTTTCTGCCAATATCAGACATGTCTATGTCTTGGGAAATGTTCTTGTTACTTAGAACCTCATGCTAATCGCATTAGCCTATGTTAGCTCAACCGTCCCGTGGAAGGGACACAGATCCCGAAGAATATTTATTAAACAGTATGCCTATGATATAGTGTATAGGTCTTATACTGTGCATGTTCTTATTATCATCTCTTCTCTAATTTTATCTTAACTCTAACCCCCCCCCCAATTAAATCCATCACAATCCTCACCTGTCCTTACAATACAGAGTTAACATTCTGAGTGAACCCAGTGCAGTTTACCTTTCCAAATCAGTTGACTGAATTGGGGGCCTGAGTTTGGGGCTGAGACCGTATGTGAATCTGTCGGAGGGCCTGGCTGTGTTAAAATGATTTCCTGGTCATTCAGAATGCTCATATTTCTCTCGTTTTTGACCTCTGAGAGTGACCCAGGTGAGATTGTAAGTTTCTTATAATAAGCACAGATCTGGGGCCAGTTTAAACTTTGAAACCCCATGATAAAGGTCAGGATTGGCATTGTGAGCATTTGTCTGAAGCTGATACTCTCTCACTGTCCTCCTGTGACACTCAAAGGTCATATGTGATTTGAGGTTGACATTTGGTGCAGCTAATTATTATAGACTAATCCGATTAGGAAAGGGGGGGGGGTTGTGCAATAGTCTCCTCCCAATCTGCCATCGTGCCATCTGGAGAACGCCCTGAAGAGGAGAGGTGAGGGACAGGGTAAGCCAGTTGAACTCAGGAGGGAGACAACCCAATCGCAGCGGTTCCATAGAGGGCGAGAGACTACAATTTCCCTGCATCGACTGTCCCCACAACCAATAGGTGAGTGTCGGCCTGGAGAGAGGATGTAGCGACTAACTCCAATCTTGGCCATTAGCCTGGACCAGTGTTCAGGGAGATTCTAGCTCATCTGAGCAATTCATTGAATTAAATAGTATGCATTTAGAACAACTTTTAGATGTTTTTATTGAGGGATGGATTTTAAAAAATTGACCAGAGTCAACAAGCCACACTACTACATTTGATGTAGTATCAAATTTCTAATACAATCAATTATTTGTAATAACGACCCCCTTTGAGTTGTTTTCACTGTTGTTAGACATAACTCGGTCTCTTTTTTTTTTAGATTGAATGATGTCTGAGGTCTTTTTTTGGGGGGGGGACTGAATTTCTGTCTGTACTCTTCTATTTCTGTCCCAAACAATGGCCTTGTTTGGGACAGAAATGAATGGATGAATGCAGTGTGTGTTTGCTCAGCGTGGCTAGAAGTCACAATGTAATAAAGCTGTTGTCTGCACCACCCACTGTCACAGTGGCTCCCTTACCTGCTATGATTGTTCATGTGACATGTAATTGCTCGTTTTGGGTTTGGTTGGTTGCCTGATTATGTTGGCAGAGTGTGTTGGTAGAGGCTAGGATTGAAGTAGGACCCAACAAAGAACACCAACCACATAGCCTTCATGTATTTCGAAAGTTCAGTTGTATGATAGATTCTTTCAGGATAGGGAAGAGTCAACAAGGATATGTCAAAAGTTCATTGGTTTGTTCATACAGTCAGATATCTAAGGTTCCCCTTTTGTAGGCCAGCGGATGAATTTCCCTCCCCCAAAAATATAATATTAACTGTATATATTTTGGAACTCAGTCGGTGTATTCTCACCCCCCCCCAACCCCCATGGCAAAATGTTTAGAATTGCTGGAAACTCTACAACTTAGAAAATGTCTCTCTGCTGTCAAGAGACCCACTGTAAAGGGACCAGTGAACCACTGCGGCCCCTCATGATCAGTTCACATTTGTTGTGGCCCCTACCCCATCAAAATTGCCCATCCCCGACCTAAGACATATTTCCCTGTGTCAGTGCACGCCCATAGCGATCAACTCTACTTAAAAGCAAGATATTATTAGAGTGGAATTCCTGGCAACTAGCCATACAAAGTTAGACAATGTATAGGGTGCGTTCTTATTGGATAATCCTGTTCTGCAACCTTCTTTAGCCTGTTGTGACATCATAGGTTTATTTTACCACACATGCAATAGAAAACAGGCCAGGGTGCCTTGGACCGGTCATCCCAGCATGAGATTCCTAAGAAAGGAATTACATGGATTTGAAAGGTGAAGATTAAGACCTGGGTTCATGGGCTTACCCGTTGAAGCGCTTTGTTGAAGACAGATATAAGAATTTCAAACAAGTATGCCAACCTGTTCAATTAGTGAAGTCATTCACAAATCCCAAAGACCCTCACGTGGATTTGGATGAATTATACTTGTTATAGCATGGTGAATGTTTGTTGCTTATTCTGTGTGCCCTCTCTCATGGGTCCTCTCCCCTCCTTCCTTCTCAGGGAAAGATGGCTCGGGATATGTCAGACATTGACATCCTTAAGATGGAGCTGGAACAGCTGAAGAAAGAGGTCTCAACGCCCAGGGAGCCTGTAAGTACCATCAAAGGGTCCATGTAGAGGAGCTCTGTAGTGTAACAAAGGCATCCCTGCAAACTGACACAGTCCCATTGAACTGAATTAGAATGCTGCATTGAAAGAATCCAAACTTCTATTGACCCCTCTCCGTTTCTCTTAGGTGTCCAAGACATCCAAGGACATCATGGACTGGTGTGAGGCTGCGTCTGGTACCGACCTCCTCATAACAGGAGTACCAGATGATAAGAACCCCTACAAGCCAGAGAAGGGAGGCTGCATAATCACCTAGCACACAGGGACAAAGGGAAAAACATCAGATGTATTTGTCAGTTTCAGCCTTTTCAGCACTGTAAAGAGTGGTACATAGCTGCAGTAAGTTAGCCATGTGTTCCCACGTGACTACCCACACGAGAGACTTCCACTAGGTTAGCCAGTTTTGGACAACACAACATTGCACACTGACTGGGCTACGCAAAGGTCACCTCAGGAGGAGGAGATTTATCCGGGGACAGTTCAGGGGATAGGAGGGATCATTTGGTTACGATGGTGTCCTTCCTTTCTCTTTGACGATCTATGACCCTAATCTCCTCACCTGTCAGTTATCTCTGGCGGTTATCGAGCTTCCAAACAGGCTCTCCGGAATGTTCTAAGTGCACCCACTGACCTGGTTTTGTTTGGCTTGTAAATAAAGTGTATCCACTACAGCAGTTTCTTCGTCTCTTGGTTCTCTCTGTGACTTCTCTCTGTGACTTCTCCCTTGTTTTGCACCTCATATGAACATGGATCGTCTCACGCTGCACGTATCCCTTGATTCAATCAAATTGTAATGTATGTTTTAGAAATCAACATTTTGATCAGAAGGTGGGTTGATGTATGATATATGTCACTGTGAACAGATACAGTCCCATTGAACTAGAACGTTGAATTGTAAGAATTCAAACTCACCTTTTGCTTTCAGTCAGACTTTATTCGGATAGTCCCATACAGATGGGCAAACTATCGACAAACTGTCTCTTGATATCCAACAGCTTGCTGAGTTAGAATAAGGGTAAGGGTTGAGGTTAGGGTAACAGTTACCTTTCTGGTTAAGGTAAGTGTTAAGGTTAGTAGATAGTTAGTTGAAATGATGTTGAAAGTTTTTGTTGTTGAAAGTTAACTACAAACCATCTACTTGGGACTATCCAAATAAGTGGTCTCTCTCTCTCTCTCTCTCTCTCTCTCTCTCTCTCTCTCTCTCTCTCTCTCTCTCTCTCTCTCTCTCTCTCTCTCTCTCTCTCTCTCTCTCTCTCTCTCTCTGCATGAATGGCAAAACTACTGTTGCTAAATCAAAGTGAGATAATGACAACAACAACAGTAAAAACACGAATAATAGAGAAAGGTGATTAGAGAATGGAAATATATACAGGTAAAAATAAAATGAACACCAACATAAAGTGTCTTAATTAATAGGGTGTTGGGTCACCCTCCCTCTATCAGAGGGATGCAACACCACTCTTCCACAATAAATTCCATAATTTGGTGTTTTGTTGATGGTGGTGGAAAACACTGTCTCAGGTGCCACTCCAGAATCTCCCATACGTGTTCAATTGGGTTGAGATCTGGTGACTGAGACGGCCATGGCATATGGTAAACATCGTTTTCATGCTCATCAAACCATTCAGTGGCCTCTCGTGCCCTGTGGATGGGGGCATTGTCATCCTGGAAGAGGCCACTCCCATCAGGATAGAAGTGCTTCACCACAGGTTGAAGGTGATCACACTGAATGGTGTTAATTGATGTTTAACTTGCCCTCTAAACCATACCAGGAAAATATTTTTATATGAATACAAATTTAAATGTAAAAAAAATATTATAATAATGTAATAATATAAAAAGCATTTTGATTTGATAAGTTAAAAAAAATAGGAAGATATGAAAGGTTTATTTCCAAAACGATATACAGTATACACCATCAGTTATTATTGCTTTTGGGTACCTTCATATGTGTGTAAAATATTACTGTTCTCAGATTATTTTTTTGTGTATGAAAAAAATGTTTTTGTTCAAAAAGCTACATATCCATTGTTTAGCTGGAATGGAATGTTCATACTCTGTATATATATATATGTGTGATATGTGATTGTCTCACCTAGCTATCTTAAGACGAATGAACTTGCTGTAAGTCACTCTGGATAAGCGCATCTGCTGAATGGGGGGAAAAAAACGTGATTATTTGTCTCTCTGAAATGAAACCATCAAGTGATAGATTTTAAACAAACACATGGCTGTCATTGAACAACCCCATGCCATTATTAGGTAGTTAGAAAAACACACTCATCCCTTTCCTAGCTTCTTTCAACAATAAAAAGCTAATTTAGCAACATTTAAAAAAAATGGATAGGATTTTGCCTGTGCTTATTAGCTCCATTCCGTTTATTTTTTATCATGAAAAACTCCCCAGCCCTTAACAATTACAAGCATACCCAGAACATGATGCAGCCACCACTATGTTTGAAAATATGGAGAGTGGTACTTAGTATGAAATTTCCCTGAGGAGGATGGTCCTCCCCTTCCTCCTGTGAGGAGCCTCCGCTGGTTGAATGCTTATTGACTCAAGACATTTCAGATTTTCAGTGAATTTGTAAAATTTTTGAAAAAACAGAATTCCATGTTGACATTATAGGGTATTGTGTGTAGGCCAGCGATTAAAAATCTCAATTTAATCAATTTTATATTCAGGCTGTAACACAACAAAATGTGGAAAAAGTCAAGGGGTGTGAATACGTCCTGAAGGTGCATCAAACATTAAGAACACCTTCCTAATATTGAGTTGCACCCCCATTTTCCCCTCTGAACAACGTCAATTTGTCAGGGCGTGGACTTTACAAGGTGTCGAAAGCGTTCCACAGGGATGCTGGCCCATGTTGACTCCAATGTGTCCCACTGTTGTGGCAAGTTGGCTGGATGTCCTTTGGGGGGTGGACCGTTCTTGATACACACAGGAAACTGTTGAACGCAAAAAAAAACAGCAGTGTTCCAGATCTTGACACAAAGCGGTGCGCCTGGTACCTACTACCATACCCCATTCAAAAGGTGCTTAAATATTTTGTCTTGCCCATTCAGTCGATGAATAGCACACGTACACAATCCATGTCTCAATTGTCTCGAGGCTTAAAAATCCTTCCTGTCTCCTCCCCTTCGTCTACACTGATTGAAGTGGATTTAACAAGTGACATCAATAAGGGATCATAGCTTTGACCTGTATTCGTCTGGTCGGTCTATGTCATGGAAAGAGCAGGTGTTCTCAATATCTGTATACTCAGTGTCTATAGACACAAGGAGATCATGCAGTGTACATGGAACCACATTGCATAGACACAACGAGATAAGCTATGGAATGTAGCCATGCGGGCAGGTCAGTAGTGGGTGTTTGTGCGTGCGTGTGTGTGTGCATGTGCATGTGTGTGTGTGTGTGTATGTGTGTGTGTGCATGTGTGCGTGCGTGCGGGTATACGTGTGTGTTGGCGTGCGTGTGTTGTGTGCGTGTGTGCGCGTGTGTGTGTGTGTGTGCATGTGTGTGCGTGTTGTGTGCATGTGTGTGTGTGTGTGTGTGTGCGTGTTGTGTGCATGTGTGTGTGTGTGTGTGTGTGTGTGTGTGTGTGTGTGTGTGTGTGTGTGTGTGTGTGTGTGTGTGTGTGTGTGTGTGTGTGTGTGTGTGTGTGTGTGTGTGTGTGTGTGTGTGTGTGTGTGTGTGTGTGTGTGTGCGTGCGTGCGTGCGGGTATACATGTTTGTGTGTTGGCGTGCATGTGTTGTGTGCGTGTGTGCGTGTGTGCGTGTGTGTGCGCGTGTGTGTGTGCGTGTGTGTGTGCGTGCACATGGTTTCGTATGGGTGTGTCTCTCTCGTGCTCCCTTTCTATCATGCTTTCTTGCCCAAACATATCTTTAAACATCGTCTCCGGGACTTAACGAGAGTGTTGCACATTGATATTGAGAGACTAGTCGGCATCTGCTCTGCTGGTCGTACTGAACCACTTAATCCGATTAATTCATTCCTTGATTCCCAATCAGCCCCTAATCTAATCATGGACAGGATCAACCCCCTCCCCCTCACTCTCACAGGAAGTACTGTACTACCCTTCCGACATGCAAACGTTCTTGAGAAAAAGCGTGTTGAATCATCCCTTTGTCCCTGTCTTCATTTGAATATTAACCATGGTATGTAGTCGTTTTATATCTACCTTGGTTGTATGCGCTGACTGTAAGCCACTGTGGAGTGACCAAAATGTAAATGCACAAATTCATCAGCGCTCATTGCTGTGGGAACATCATTTTCCATTGAGGTCAAGCCTAACGACACGTTTGTTTGTTGTTTGTGCCTGAAGCTCCCATTGAAATAGGATGACTAAGTGAACATATGTAGCTGTTTGGAAAATGGGAATCGTGCCACCTTGCGACCTGTTTGTTCAAGAACACCCACGTGACCGGAACGTCTGGCTCCACTTGACGTTACATGGGACCAACACTAGGTGGTACTGTTGACTACATTTTCAATGTTAAGCTTCCAGCCAAGACGGACTGTATTGGTGCTGTATGGTTCCAGATTGCTTCAAATGGAAACTCACCCCAATGCTAGATATCTATTGTTGTACCCTTTAACTGAACTCTCTCAAATGAAGGAAATGGCTTCTCCAGAATGGCTTTAATTTGCAAACCACTCCCAAATATTAGGGAGATAATCTAACATGATTTAAAGCTGTCTTTTAAAGAATGTTTGTAATTATTTCTGAAAGCCTCTCATATGAACTACATCAGTTTTTGATGGTTTTATTATTTTATCCCAGAGATTTTGAAATTGTGTATGTTGTGTGTGTGAGCGTGCATATGAGCGAGCGAGTGTGTGGGCATGTGTGTCTGATGGATGGGGCTGCTCTGGAAACACTTTCTATCCTACTGTATGGGAACTGCAGATCTGTGTATGTGGCAGACCTGTGACTGGGAGAGACAACCTCCTTGAACCTTCATTCACAACACTGCTTACATGAATCAAAATGAGTCAAAAACACACTAGTGATATTACTGTAACATTTTCACTCTTTCAACATCCAACATTTCCCTCAGAGGAGAAAGATTCTCTGAATCACAGCAGTCTGTCTGTGAGCGTAATAATGGGATAATGTCTTTATACTATGTATAGCCAGCCAGGGCTAAGACAGGGTAATTCTATGTTGCTGTGTGTGTGTGTGTGTGTGTGTGTGTGTGTGTGTGTGTGTGTGTGTGTGTGTGTGTGTGTGTGTGTGTGTGTGTGTGTGTGTGTGTGTGTGTGTGTGTGTGTGTGTGTGTGTGTGTGTGTGTGTGTTGGTCGTCTGGGCAGTAATGGTGGTGACTACCAGGTCTGAAGCTCCCTCTGCAGGTCAAGCGGGTCAAACAGCCTCATAGCTTGCTGAGACCCCCCCCCCCCCTGTTTAGTGTTTCCAAAGCTGGACTGGTAGACAGGACTTGCATCCCAAATGGCACCCTATTCCCTTTATACTGCACTACTTTTGAGGTCTCTGGTCACAAGTGGTGGGCTATGTGGGGAATAGGGTGACATTTGGGACATAGAGGATGTTAATGCGAAACAAATGCTGAGAGGGTATCTTCTGAGACCTCGCTGGAGGTCACAGTGGAAGTGCAATTGAATGCATGTGAACAAGAAAGAACAAGCCCTTGTTGCAGCTTGTATCATAACTTTTATAGCCACACCAAGGGGCCTACATCACAGAAAATGAATTGTACAGAGTTGCTGACTCCCAAGAAGGAAGTTACAAGGGAACAATTAGGTGAAGTGTTTATCGGGCACTAAGCATCAATTGATCCTATATTAGGTGTAAAGTGGACATGGAGCAAAGATCTAAAGCGTGAATCTGCTGAGGGCTCCCAGAAAAGGAAGCGCTAATCTTTGCTTTAGCTCAGGCACATATGGCGTCACGGAGTGGTCTCACAGTAGGATACACTTCAATCCCCCTTGATACATTTCCTGCCACAGCACAGGCTCCAGGTCAAACCCTGTGGGTCGGCACTGTAGAACCTGACACACACAGCGCTTTAGGGTCTGAAATGTCTGTGTGTGTTTGTATGATTGTACTTAAAAATTAAAAATGACGTTTTTTTGTTTGGTTTCTTATGCTCCTGCCTCGATTGTGTTTGGTGTTGCCATGCAGGGCTCCCTTGTAAAAGAGACCTTGGTCTCAATGGGACTTCCCTCTCCTCTCCTAAATAAATAAATAAATAGATCCCGTGGTCATGTATCAACATCCGTCTTTTCAACACCTATTGGCATTTGGACAACACCCCACTGTTCACACAGCAGATTCAGCTCTCCTCCTCTTCCCTGGTCGATAGCACACGGTTACAGTCCGTTAACGATTGTCACTGAAGAGCTTCGAGTCGTCAAGGAGAAAACAAAAGTAGTCAGGCGCATGCTCGCCTGCAGCCTTAGATTCGTCTTGGCAAAATATTGACGGGGAAAGAAATGGGTGTCTTCGGTGCTGTTTGTTCTGCGTTAAATGCCAGCAATGGAATGACAGATCTGTTTAGGAGTGTCTCTACGTCTCCTCAGCTCTGTAGCTGGGATTGAAGTAGAGATGTATTGTAAGAGTGTAACTCCTTGAAAAAAATTCTTTATTATCTTTATTCTACAGCTACGTCGACCCGTGTAATGCATCTGCATTTTGTGCACAAAACAGCACTTGATGCAGCGTGAGTTGATGCCTTTTGCTGCACTGCGAGGTTAAAAGGACAAACACACACACACACTCCGCCGGACCATCTGACGATACGCATGTCTCATGTTCTGTCACAAGCTCTGTTGTCACTATATGATAAGATTATGGAACCTCCCAATGGCCAATCAATATTCACCAGGTAGGTGGCTACTGGCTAACGCCCTCATACAACCCTATAGAAATATAGTTTTTTTTTTAAACCTCTTTTACCTCTCATCGCATTAGATATAGTAGGCCTCTTAACCAAATGTGAAATATGCAAAGTGGTGAAAGTGTGCGGTTACAAGGCTAACATTTGGACATGAAAACAGGTTATTTTTGGAGGTGTCTGAAGGCTTCCTCATTAGAATTTGTCTTCGCCCCGTGCGTTTATTTACCAGCGTCCCCCGGGTCGCCCTGACCCGTGTAATCACCCCGGCAACTATTTGGACAAGGCCTGAATCAAAGGTGCAGTGGGAAGCCTCTGACTTCCCAGGACTAAGTGGACATTTCCTAAGGAAACACGGAACAGATTGACTGGGCCCAGAGTGAGAATAATGCCCTCTTTGTGAGAAACGGGTTGGGGAGCCAGAGGTTGTATAGTCTAGTAGCAGCTCACCTACTCTTCCTCTCTTTCCGTTACTCTCCATATCTCTCTCTCTGTCTCGTGTGCTCAATCTCTATCTGCCGATGGCTTACGGTAAGGTGGCTTACTTTGTTCGTGTCCTTTGCACTCTTGTAACAGGTGTTGTCGGTGGAAGAAGGTGAGTACCAAAGTGCAGCGTTGTAAGAGTTCATCTTATTTAGTGAAAACTGAACACCGAATAACAAAACAACAAAGAAACAACCGGAACAGTTCTGTCTGGTGCAGACACACAAAAACTGAAAACAACCACCCCCAAAACACAATGGAAAACAGGCTACCTAAATATGGTTCTCAATCAGGGACAACGATTGACAGCTGCCTCTGATTGAGAACCATACCAGGCCAAACACGGAAATAGCAAATCATAGACAAACTAACATAGACAAACCACCCAACTCACGCCCTGACCATACTAAAACAAAAGACAAAACAAAGGAACTAAGATCAGAACGTGACAACTCTTGACTGCTGGCCTGAAAGATATCATGACAGAAAATTCACATCATTGACATAGGTGTCAACATTTCATGTACTGTGGATCGCAAGTGATGTTCCTGTGGGACTGTCAAGTGTTTTGACAACCCCTAATGTTCCATCTTGAGAAGAGACCGTGGTAGACTGGTATAGTCTTTGAAGTGAGTAGACGATGTGCCAAGGGCTAAAGAAGGCAGGACATGTATCTAAAGGCCCAGAGGCGGACGTAATAACGGGTCAGAAAGAGTTTCTTGCATGTACTTTGCCCACAATGGCAGATTGAAAGGTTTCCCACCCTTGAAGATTGCAGAGACGATGGATTTAAAAAAGGATGTTTAGCCGTTCCCCACAGAACTTTTAAACAGTTGCTCTTTTTTTGGAGGAGTTTATTAATCCATTCTCTTCAGCTCAAACGGGTCGCCATTATTCCCTAAGTCACATGGGCAAGTATGATAGTGGATTTGTTTGCAGAAGCAGGATGAGCAGTGAGATATATTTCTCATAAATACTGTAATACTGCAAGTTAATAATGTGGGCTCGGACGCACGAGCGCGCACGCACACACGGGTATGACATGCAGGGTGCATGACCCCTTGTAGTCAGTGAGCAGCCGACCTCTCTCTAGGGAACTCCAGCCAGTCACAGAATAGAGTGAATCACGGTGTGTGGGTGTAAGCAGACTAACCAACACTGGCAGTGAGAGCAGTCAATTATACTGGAACAAGCATTGTGCCCAGATGACCAACACACACACACACACACACACACACACACACACACACACACACACACACACACACACACACACACACACACACACACACACACACACACACA
This sequence comes from Oncorhynchus gorbuscha, assembly GCF_021184085.1. NCBI lineage: Eukaryota > Metazoa > Chordata > Actinopteri > Salmoniformes > Salmonidae > Oncorhynchus > Oncorhynchus gorbuscha. The sequence goes on along the minus strand of NC_060198.1, from coordinate 23,992,360 downwards.
CACACACACACACACACACACACACACACACACACACACACACACACACACACACACACACACACACACACACACACACACACACACACAGCAACATAGAATTACCCTGTCTTAGCCCGGGCTGGCTATACATAGTATAAAGACATTATCCCATTATTACGCTCACAGACAGACTGCTGTGATTCAGAGAATCTTTCTCCTCTGAGGGAAATGTTGGATGTTGAAAGAGTGAACATGTTACAGTCATATCACCAGTGTGCTTTTGACCAATTGTGATTCACGTAGCCGAGTAGCGTTGAGGAGACAGAAGAATAGTGCCATGGATAGGTTGATAACAGGAATGTGTTTAGTGTCTGTGATCCTGTAATTATACACAGCCATGTTCAGTAGGACACACCCATGGTTGAACTGGGAATTGAAAGGTGGGGGAGCCCTATTTGGAGGGGTTTAGGGTAAGGGTTGAGCAAAGGTTGAACATAAGGCTAGGTTAGGGTTATGCAAAGACTAGGTTTGGGGTTAGTATTTGTATCCTACTCATTTTCGGAACCAATACGATGCTGGAGTTTGGCTCCTACCTGGCTTTCTTTTTGACTCAAGGTGCGGAACAAAATCACACGTTTCTTACTGGACACCATCGAATACCTCCCCATTGCAGTGTGTTTCAAAACCTTTCCTTCTACTGAACACAACCTAGGTTTGCTCAGACTGACATGTGAGCCCGGGAGAGCGGGAGGAGGAAGAGGGAGTCTTTGTCAGTCTTTCCAAAACGAGCTCTGGGCTCCTCTGGCTGGCCTGACTCTGGCTCCGCTCTGACAAGACTCCCAGCTGCAGCGTAGCCAAGATGTCGGCTTGAAGGCCAATCAACCCAACCCCAGCCCTGAGAGAGACGAGGGCTCAGGTTCAACTCACACGTGGACTCTCCATAGAGGTGTAAGGTGAGCGTCCCTGATAACTATATCTATCATTGCGTGTGCCGTGAGTAAACCTGCATTAGTTAAATTGTTTGAGTGGGTGATGAAGATTGTGAGATTGTGGTGGAAATGTTTGATTACTGAAATTATTATGGAGGTGTTATTACCGTAACCGAACACTGAAAATACTGTATATTATGGTTCTATGTTATGACAATGTGTTATGACACGGTATTAACTAATGAGAGAGAATTAGGCCACATTGTTTGTAACTTAAAATGATTTTTTTTAAATATTTTGGACATAATGTTGCTGCCACCGTCTCTTATGACCGAAAATAACTTCTGGACATCAGAACAGCGATTATTCACCACAAACTGGCAGAAGCTTTTTTTTTCCTTTAACGAGTCCGACGAGCCCGGCTTGAACGACATACTGCTTTCCAGGGAATAGGCCCAAATCCCCATCATTTGCGTGAAGAGACGACGGAGGAAAAGAGGACGAAGGTTGGGCTGCTTTCTGAGAATTCGTAGGCGATCGACGCCTTCCGTTCTTCTAGCTAACGTGCAATCATTGGAAAATAAAATCGACAACCTACGAGTAAGATTAAACTACCAACGGGACATTAAAAACTGTAATATCTTATGCTTCACAGAGTCGTGGCTGAACGACGACATTATCAACATACAGCTGGCTGGGTAAACGCTGTGTCGGCAGGATTGAACAGGGCGCCTGGTAAGACAAGGGGCGGCGGACTATGAATATATGTAAACAACAGCTGGTGCATGATATCTAAGGAAGTCTTGAGGTTTTGCTTGCCTGAGGTAAAGTATCTCGTGATAAGTTGTGAACCACACTATTTACCTAGAGAGTTTTCATCTGTAAGACTGAAAAGATATGGCATCTGTCCTCAGATCCTCAAAAAGTTCTACAGCTGCACCATCGAGAGCATCCTGACTGGTTGCATTACTGCCTGGTATGGCAACTGCTCTGCCTCCGACCGCAAGGCACTACAGAGGGTAGTGCGAACGGCCTAGTACATCACTGGGGCCAAGCTTCCTGCCATCCAGGACCTCTATACCAGGCGGTGTCAGAGGAAGGCCCATAAAATTTTTGAAAGTCTCCAGCCACCCTAGTCATAGACTGTTCTCTCTGCTACCACACGGCAAGTGGTACCGGAGCGCCAAGTCTAGGTCCAAGAGGCTTCTAAACAGCTTCTACCCCCAAGCCATAATACTCCTGAACAGCTAGTCAAATGGCTACCCATACTATTTGCATTGCCCTCCCCCTCTTTTACGCAGCTGCTACTCCCTGTTATTATTTATGCATAGTGGGTTGTGCCGTGAGGGAGATCTTCGTGGGCTATACTCTGCCTTGTCTCAGGATGGTAAGTTGGTGTTTGGAGATATCCCGCAAGTGGTGTTGGCAAAGTGGGTGGGGTTATATTCTGCCTGTTTGGTCCTGTCCTGTGATATCATCGGACGGGGCCACAGTGTCTCCCGACGCCTCCTGTCTCAGCCTCCAGTATGTATTCTGCAATAGTTCATGTGTCGGGGGGCTAGGGTCAGTTTGTTATATCTGGAGTATTTCTCCTGTCTTATCCGGTGTCCTGTGTGAATTTAAGTATGCTCTCTCTAATTCTTTCTCTCTTTCTAATTCTCTCTCTCTTTTTCTCTTTCTTTCTTTCTTTCTTTCTTTCTTTCTTTCTTTCTTTCTTTCTTTCTCTCGGAGGACCTGAGCCCTAGGACCATGCCTCTGGACTACCTGGCATGATGACTCCTTGCTGCTCCCAGTCCACCTGGTCGTGCTGCTGCTCCAGTTTCAACTGTTCTGCCTGCGGCTATGGAACCCTGACCTGTTCACCGGACGTGCTACCTGTCCCAGACCTGCTGTTTTCAACTCTCTAGAGACAGCAGGAGCGGTAGAGATACTCTGAATGATCGGCTATGAAAAGCCAACTGACATTTACTCCTGAGGTGCTGACCTGTTGCACCCTCTACAACCACTGTGATTATTATTATTTGACCCTGCTGGTCATCTATGAACATTTGAACATCTTGACTATGTTCTGTTATAATCTCCACCCGGCACAGCCAGACGAGGACTAGCCACACCTCATAGCCTGGTTCTTCGCTAGGTTTCTTCCTAGGTTCTGGCCTTTCTAGGGAGTTTTTCCTAGCCACCGTGCTTCTACACCTGCATTGCTTGCTGTTTGGGGTTTTAACACTTTGTGACATCAGCTGATGTAAGAAGGGCCTCATAAATAAATGCATGTGAGTAATACAATTTGATTTGATTTGATTTAGTTACTATTGTGTAAATGTTGAATTACATCGATTATGTAGAGGTTGAATGGCTTAGACACACTGAGCCGAGCTCTATAAATAATAAAACACATACTTAGTCCCGTCTCTCTACCCTAGAGGAAGTAGAACCAGACTGGCTGTTCAGATCTATTTACTGTCCCCCCTCCCATACAGTACACTCACTCAGTCACTCAGTCACTCACTCACTCACCCCCCTCCCTATTCTGCCTATTTTCTCACCACCAACTCTGCCCCCAACAAGTGAGACAACACGACGCCGTTGTTTAGAAGACAGCTGTGACGTCCTCCTGAAGTGGACTGACTCCTCCTGGTTTCAATATGGCTCTCTATACTGTCTGTAGTCCAGAGGAGTTCTCCATAGCTGCAGTGGGCAGTCAGACAAAGGGGACTGGCTCTCCCTGCACTCGCAATGAAGCATACTACCATTGGGCTCAGCTGTTTGTAATACTGGCTGAGCAGCCCGGACTGCTACACACGTAAATCATGCCACATGCTCCAGCAAGCCCAGATGAGAAGGGAGAGACGGAGGCCCTTCTAGGGGGAGAGGATACATCTAATTTCATACAATCTACTGCTGTGGTAGGGAAACTCGGAAGCACTAGAATGGCTAGTCTTGTCATCTTAAATTTGATTGTGTGTCCAGTTTATGCCTGGCTATTGCTATGTTCTAGATATGAGTACACTCTTAGAAAAAAAGGGTTCCAAAAGTGTTTTTCGGCTGTCCCCATAGGAGAACCCTATTTGGTTCCAGGTAGAACCCTTTCTGGTTCCAGGTAGAACCATCTGTGGAAAGGGTTCTACATGGAACCCAAAATGGTTATTCAAAGGCTTATCCTAATGGGGACAGCTGAAGAAACCTTTTGGGTTTTAGATACACTCTTAGAGAAAAAAAGGTGCTATGTCGATACAGATATAGCAACTAGTAAGATGACTCACTGATTTCAGTTGATCTTTCGGTACAATATATAGGAAATGTGTGAAATGAGCACACTGTGGCCTTTCAGGGATAGAAAAGAATCGCCACATTATCTGTATCATAAATCACGAGATCATCATCGCGATATCCTCTCCGTTCCACGGTGAGCTGTTGCTCCTTCAATCGCCTATTCCTCCCGTTGATGTACCCGTCGGCGTGAAGAGTGAGGTGGAGTAGGTGGGCTGTCAGACTGCTAGGAGGTACAGCCTTTGCTGGCTGAAGAGCGCAGCCTCTTGCCTTTGTAGACGGCTATCTAGAGGAGATATTCTGCATTGGTAACAACATGGCAGGGAGTGCAGGTAACACTCATACCCGGAGCACTTTACCGTTCCCCCTAGTTGAAGTCTGATTTCATGCCTCCACATTTTTTGGAATCCCTTCTGTCCCCTCTCTGCTGTCACTTGTACTCTCCAAGTGTCCTTCCACACACACTAATAGAGATTTCCAAGTGGAAAGCCTTGAGTCTGGGCTTATCTTCATTCAGAACCATTTGAGATCAACATCTGGAGTGTATATGACGATTGAAAACACTCATCTGTGCTATTTACCTGGTCTCTCATGTTGACAGTCTCCCCTATTGACTGTGAGTGTGTGTACGCGTTTGACTGCTTGTGATGACTGCTTGTGATGAAGTGTTCTAGGGTTGCAGAGCAGGCCCCTTTGTTTTTCCTGGAAGGGCTTCAGTCAGCTCCTCTCCTATTGGCTGTCTCTCACGGCTTGTCCCAAAGCACCAACCGGACGTGTCTTCACGAGCCTGGCAGTCTCAGGCCAGACAGACATGGTGGAAGGTTAGACTCAATGGCTAATATGAGGCGATCATTTCCCGTTTCATTGCAGGAGTCAGTCAGTCAGTCAGTCTCTCTCCCTCAATTTTCAATTCAATTCCATTTGTTTTATTGGCATGATGTAACAATGTACATATTGCCAAAGCTTACTTTGGAGATTTACAATATTAACATAATGAAAATAATAATAATCAATATTGACTGTCCCTCAACTTATGGCAGGCAGAAATGTAGAGCTCTGCCACAGCTATCTGCGTCTTCCCCCAACAGGACGGATGCCTATTCTCATCAGAGAGGTCTTTGTGACCTTGAATAAGGGTTTCAAATTTGGGGAAATGTTTTTTGGGGGAAATTGTGTTATATATATATATATTTTTAAACATTTTATTAGGAAATGCAGCTCTTTCTCAGGTTCTACTGTGGTAGAGTGGTTGCACAGCTTTTCCTCTACAGGGAGCCAGATTTTCCTGTGTCCACCCTTCTCAATGGCAAGGCCAGTATATTGTCAAGGTCTTTGTCAAGGTTTTTGTTAGGTTTTGATCAGCAACCATGGTCAAATAGTTTGCCACGGTGTACTGTCGACTTAGGGCCAGAGAGCACTGAATTTTACTTTGTGCTTGTGCTTCCCAAGAAGTAATGTAGTTTTGTTTTGACTGTGTAATTTAGTTTATTCTGATTGATTGGATGTTCTGGTCCTGAGGCTTCAGTGTGTTAGTAGAACAGGTTTGTGAACTCAGCCCCAGGACCAGCTGGATGAGGGGTCACTTTTCTTTGCTCGGCTCTTCGCATTGCAGTCCTTGGTAATGATATGAAAGGGGATCACTTTATTTTAGTTGTTTCCAAAAACCAAATTTCTTGTTTTTGAGTTTTTATTATTAGTGGATATTGGCCTAATTCTGCCCTGCATACATTGTTTGTAGTTTTCCTCTGGACATGTAGGATACTCTTACAGAACTCTGCATGCAGGGTTTCAATTGGGTGTTTGTCCCTTGGGTGACATTTTGTTTTGCAAGTGGACCGCACACCTTGCTGCCACAAAGTGCAATTGGTTCAATGACACATAAAATTTGTTTTATCCGATTGTTTTTATAGGTATTTCAATTTTCATTCGTTTTTTTAATGGCGTGCTTTCTCTCTCAGTTCATTTACTGCCTCATTAAAGGTGTCCAGTTCAGCTTATTTCCAAACCTAAGTAATTGTAGTGTGTGCAGGCAGGGGCGTTGCCAGAATTCTGGGGCCCCATGGAAGAAAAAAAATACCGGGCCCCTAACATAGAAATCAGAATGTTTCAGATTAAAATAACATACTGAACAATATGTGTTATCAAATGTACTAACTATAAGCTTCTGCTGCTCTATACTACAATTGTGCAGATTCTAGTTTCCAACTTCATCCTTTGCCTATATTAACAGTATTGCAAACAATGTTTTGGTTCCTAATGTTAACAAAAGCTGTCTGTGTCACAATATTTGTTATTCTGCTTCATTATAAACAACTACACAATTGGTGACTTGTTTTTTTAAATATATGGCATTGTAGTCAGTTTTATGAAGAAATGACCAATGATCCCTGTTTCAGATGAAATTACAAACTCTTATAAACAAGGCTAACCCTCTTCTGCCCTACGCGCAATTCATAAGTATTTGCCTAAATAACATACCCCACATAAAAAAAGTTCCTGACTCCGGGCATAAATGGGGTACCTACAGAGAACAGGCATCTGTGAAACTGCGACTGTAGTGTCTAGACATTATGTGGACATTCCTGAGTAAGTTCAACAGGAGATGAACCATAGCAGTAAATACTCTGAAACAGTATTTTGCCCATCCCCGGGCAGGCTTGGATAAACAAAACTCAAGAGGTCACACTGCACCAAGAGCCCGGCGTCGAGCCTTCTTGTGAGCAAACTAATTTATAATGTCTTTTAGAGTTTCATTTTCCAACTAACTGGTTTTCAATTGAAAGGATGGCAAAGCTGTTCAACCTGTCTTGGCACATTACATATCTTAGATAGTTCTTTATACGTTTCAGCTTACTGTAGGCACGTTCACCTCCAGCAACTGTTACAGGCATTGTACAGAAGATTCGCAGTGCAGTGCACACCTCTCTATAAATACCCTGTAGCTGCATCTCGTGGATGGCATTCAGGAGCTCTACAGGAGAAAGTCCATCTGAAGAAGTGACACCATATATCTGCTTTAGATGTCGCACATTTTCAAATCCATCTGTGAGATACTTGGAGTACTTGTTTCTCAACTTATGGCAAGATACACAAGTTTGGTTTTCAGTCATTTTCCTAAGTGTAAGTATTGGGGAAAACTCCTCGAAAAATAGCTGCAATCGTGTGGAAGCGCATGTCCAAATGACTGATTATACTATCCAGAGCCACATGAAACACTGTGTTTAGCAAAATCCAGTGTCTGACTTCTGTTTGTTTGCTATGTCATCTTCAGTCTCATCGGGGAAGCGTTTTCTTTTTTTCTGACGGCTCCTCTGTTCACTGTGAAACTGAATAGTAACACCCCATTTATTTTATTCCCGCAGTGCCTTAATGTGAGCTGATTCAGTGTCCGGAGAAATATTTCCTGACTGAAGAATTAGGCTTCTATTCTCAATACGCTGCAAAAACGTTTACCCAGAAAGTGAGCAGGAAGACGGCCTTCTATGGCCACAGTGCTTGGATCATCTAAAACCTCGTCTTCCTCACTTCAAACCTGTCCATACTCTTCCTTTCCCTTATCACTGGCTTGTTCGATCTAGTCTGTCACCCCTTCACTGGCACAGCTGCTCCTCTTTCACTCCTCTTCCTTCCTCCCTCCCTGCTCTCCTCTGCATCAGAGTCTGTCTGACAGCTTTCTGCTGAGATCCTGCCTACCTGGGGCTCTCTAGCCACTAGTAGGTGAGTAAACAAAAGGGATTTTAGGTTTAATGTTCCTCTCTCCGACAAGAGGTTGCCATACCAAACATCTACATTTACATTTACATTTAAGTCATTTAGCAGACGCTCTAAGAAAAACACTTTCGAATAGTATACATATCAAAGAGAAAATGTATTTAAGTGTGCCTAAGTCATCACGTGCCTTACTTTACATATTGGAAAATGGTCTAGTTATGCAGCTGCTGCTGTAAAAACAACTGCCTCAACTCCCAAGGTCCGCTGTTTCAACTGCACAGTAGTAGACACACGTTGGGATCTTTGTCTACATTAGTAGTAGTAGCATCTACAGTATGGGCAGGTAGGCTACATGTTAGGTTTGAATTTGAGTCGAGCTCGCTAACAAATATCCTGCAAAAATTGGGAATACAGTTAGAATGATATCTAAATAATAGCTAATTAGTTGGGTTTTTCGATGCTTGCGCTCTGATTATGGTTTTAATTTGAATCACAGATGAAATGATAAACAAATATTTTTCTAGGCCCCATTCATGCTCCGCTGTAGGCCATGTGCTTTGGGTGACAGCAGGCACATGTCATCTGCGAAGAGTAGGAATTTAACCTCTGGATTGTGGAAACTAACACCAGGGGTTGAAGATTTTTCTAGATTAGTGGCAAATTAGTTTATGTAAATATTGAAGAGTGTAGGGCTCAGATTGCAACCCTGGCGAAGGCCCTGTCCCTTGTTAAAGAAAGATGTTATTTCCTTGCAAATTTTCATGCTGCACCTATTGCCAGTGTACATTGATTTAATTATGTAATATGTTTTACCCCTACAACACTTTGATTAACTTTGTAGAAGAGTCCTGTATGCCAAATAGAATCAAATACTTTTTGGAAGTCGATAAAGCAAGTGTACATTTTGGTATTATTTTGGTGGACATGTTATCTATCAGGGTGTGTATGTGTAAATATGATCGGACTCCGTGCGATGTTGTGGTATAAACACAATTTGGCTTTTACTAAAGACATTGTGCTTATTAACTCTTGTTTTGTCTTATGGGTCAAAAATATAGTAATACCAGCCACTATAAATTATATTTTTTCAACTTTAAATTTTAAGACCTTTCCTAGAGTGACCCCAACATTAGTCAAAGTGAAACATCACCTTTGTTCATATTTCCATGAAAGCTGTTCACCACCAGGGTACAAAGATTGTCAAAGATTGTAATTTACCATTATTTGGGTCTCTGTGCTTTTGGTTTGATGGTGTTCTAAGTGTTAAACCACTCTCTCTCTCTCTCTCTCTCTCTCTCTCTCTCTCTCTCTCTCTCTCTCTCTGTCTCTTTCTCTCTCATCCCTCTCTCTCTCTGTCACTAAACCAATCATGTTTTGCTTAGTATTCTGTTTCAGAAAGAGAGACTTTCTGGAGGAGTGGTGTTTAATAATGTAATTTGCTCTGTCAATTCTTTCCTCTTTTCCTTTCCCTCTTTGTTTAGTGTGTAACTGGGAATAATGGTGGGATGTTGGATGATATTGTTAAAAGAGTAGCCAGTCCTGCCATACCACCGCTTTCTCACCATTTCTCTCCCGGTCTCTTTATTCTCTCAGCTCTCACCGCACCTCCTCTCTCTCGCTCTGCTCCCACCACTCCTCCTCTCTCTCTCTCTCTCTGCTCTCACTTCTCCTCCTCTCTCTCTCTGCTCTCACCGTTCCTCCTCTCTCTCTCTCTCTCTCTCTGCTCTCACCGCTCCTCCTATCTCTCTCTGCTCTCACCACTCCTCCTCTCTCCCTCTGCTCTCACCGCTCCTCCTCTCTCTCTCTGCTCTCCACCGCTCCTCCTCTCTCTGCTCTCATCACTCCTCCTCTCTCTCTCTGTGTTCTCACCGTTAAACTCCTCCTCTGCTTTGGGTGACAGCAGGTACCCTGCTCTCTCTCTCTGCTCTCTCTCTCTCTCTCTCTCTCTCTCTCTATCTCTCTTCTCTCTGTGTTCTCACCGCCTCTCTCTCTCTGCTTTCACAGGTCTCCTCTCTCTGCTCTCATCACTCCTCCTCTCTCTCTCTGTGTTCTCACCGCTCCTCCTCTCTCTCTCTGCTCTCACCACTCCTCCTCTCTCTCTCTCTCTCTCTCTCTCTCTCTCCTCTTCTTCTCTCTCTCTCTCTCTCTTTTGTCTCTGGCATTCACCGCTCTATAAATTATATTTTTTCTCTCTCTCTCTGCTCTCATCACTCCTCTCTCTCTCTATTCTCACCACTCCAGCTCTCTCTTCTTCTTTCTCTCTCTGTTCTCACCACTCCTCTTCTCTCTCTCTGCTCTCTCCACTTCCTCTCTTTCTCTCTGTTCTCACTATCTCTCTCTGCTCTCACCACTCCTCCTCTCTCTCTGCTCTCACCACTCCTCCTCTCTCTCTCTCTCTCTCTTCTCCTGCTCTCTCTCTCTCTCTCTCTCTCTCTTTATTCTCTCTCTCTCTCTCTCTCTCTCTCTCTCTCTCTCTCTCTCTCTCTCTCTCTGTTCTCACCACTCCTCTTCTCTCTCTCTGCTCTCACCACTCCTCCTCTCTTTCTCTCTGTTCTCACCGCTCCCCTCTCTCTCTGCTCTCACCACTCCTCCTCTCTCTCTCTGTTCTCACCGCTCCCCTCCTCTCTCTCTCTCTCTCTCTCTCTCTCTCTCTCTCTCTCGCTCACTGCTCCTCCTCCTATCTCTCTCTCTGTTCTCACCGCTCCTCCTCTCTCTCTCTCTCTCTCTCTGCTCTCACCGCTCCTCCTATCTCTCTCTCTGCTCTCACCACTCCTCCTCTCTCTCTGCTCTCACCACTCCTCCTCTCTCTCTCTGCTCTCACTTCTCCTCCTCTCTCTCTCTGCTCTCACCGTTCCTCCCCTCTCTCTCTCTCTCTGCTCTCACCGCTCCTCCTATCTCTCTCTCTGCTCTCACCACTCCTCCTCTCTCCCTCTGCTCTCACCGCTCCTCCTCTCTCTCTCTGCTCTCACCGCTCCTCCTCTCTCTCTCTGCTCTCATCACTCCTCCTCTCTCTCTCTCTCTGTGTTCTCACCGCTCCTCCTCTCTCTCTCTCTCTTTCTCTCTGTGTTCTCACCGCTCCTCTCTCTCTCTGCTCTCATCACTCCTCTCTCTCTCTCTATTCTCACCACTCCTCCTCTCTCTCTCTCTCTCTTTCTCTCTGTGTTCTCACCGCTCCTCCTCTCTCTCTCTGCTCTCATCACTCCTTCTCTCTCTCTCTCTCTCTCTATTCTCAACACTCCTCCTCTCTTTCTGTTCTCACCGCTCCTTCTCTCTCTCTCTCCCTCTGCTCTCACCGCTCCTCCTCTCTCTCTCTGCTCTCACCGCTCCTCCTCTCTCTCTACTCTCATCACTCCTCCCCTCTCTCTCTCTCTCTCTGTGTTCTCACCGCTCCTCCTCTCTCTCTCTGCTCTCATCACTCCTTCTCTCTCTCTCTCTCTCTCTCTCTCTCTCTATTCTCAACACTCCTCCTCTCTTTCTCTCTGTTCTCACCACTCCTCCTCTCTTTCTCTCTGTTCTCACCGCTCCACCTCTCTCTCTCTGCTCTCACCACTCCTCCTCTCTCTCTGCTCTCCCACTCCCTCACTCTCTCTCTCTCTCTCTCTCTCTCTCTCTCTCTCTGTCCTCTCTCTCTCTCTCTGTTCTCACCACTCCTCTTCTCTCTCTCTGTCTCACCACTCCTCCTCTCTTTCTCTCTGTTCTCACCGCTCCCCCTCTCTCTCTGCTCTCACCACTCCTCCTCTCTCTCTCTGTTCTCACCGCTCCTCCTCTCTCTCTCTCTCTCTCTCTCTCTCTCTCTCTCTCTCTCTCGCTCACTGCTCCTCCTATCTCTCTCTCTGTTCTCACCGCTCCTCCTCTCTCTCTCTCTCTCTCTCTCTCTGCTCTCACCGCTCCTCCTATCTCTCTCTCTCTCTCACCACTCCTCCTCTCTCTCTGCTCTCACCACTCCTCCTCTCTCTCTCTGCTCTCACTTCTCCTCCTCTCTCTCTCTGCTCTCACCGTTCCTCCTCTCTCTCTCTCTCTCTGCTCTCACCGCTCCTCCTATCTCTCTCTCTGCTCTCACCACTCCTCCTCTCTCCCTCTGCTCTCACCGCTCCTCCTCTCTCTCTCTGCTCTCACCGCTCCTCCTCTCTCTCTCTGCTGATTCTCATCACTCCTCCTCTCTCTCTCTCTCTGTGTTCTCACCGCTCCTCCTCTCTCTCTCTCTCTTTCTCTCTGTGTTCTCACCGCTCTCTCTCTCTCTGCTCTCATCACTCCTCTCTCTCTCTCTATTCTCACCACTCCTCCTCTCTCTCTCTCTCTTTCTCTCTGTGTTCTCACCGCTCCTCCTCTCTCTCTCTGCTCTCATCACTCCTTCTCTCTCTCTCTCTCTCTCTCTCTCTCTATTCTCAACACTCCTCCTCTCTTTCTCTCTGTTCTCACCACTCCTTCTCTCTCTCTCTCTCCCTCTGCTCTCACCGCTCCTCCTCTCTCTCTCTGTGTTCTCACCGCTCCTCCTCTCTCTCTCTGCTCTCACCACTCCTCCTCTCTCTCTCTCTCTTGTTCTCACCGCTCCTCCTCTGGGCTCTCCCCGCTCCTCCTCTCTCTGTGTTCTCACCACTCCTCCTCTCTCTCTCTCTCTTTCTCTCTCTGTTCTCACCACTCCTCTTCTCTCTCTCTGCTCTCACCACTCCTCCTCTCTCTTTCTCTCTGTTCTCATCACCACCTCTCTCTCTCTGCTCTCACCACTCCTCCTCTCTCTCTGCTCTCACCACTCCTCCTCTCTCTCTCTGTCTCAACTTCTCTCTCCTCTCTCTCTCTCTGGTCTCTCTCTGCCTCTACAGGGCTCTCTCTCTCTCTCTGTTCTCACCCTCTTCTCTCTCTCTGCTCTCACCAGAGTCCAAGGTCTCTTTCTCTCTGTTCTCACCGCTCCCCCTCTCTCTCTGCTCTCACCACTCCTCCTCTCTCTCTCTGTTCTCACCGCTCCTCTCTCTCTCTCTCTCTCTCTCCTCTCTCTCTCTCTGCGCTCACTGCTCCTCCTATCTCTCTCTCTGTTCTCACCAGCTCCTCCTCTCTCTCTCTCTCTCTCTCTGCTCTCACCGCTCCTCCGTCTCTCTCTCTGCTCTCACCACTCCTCCATCTCTCTCTGCTCTCACCACTCCTCTTTCTCTCTCTCTGCTCTCACTTCTCCTCCTCTCTCTTCTGCTCTCACCCCTCCTCTCTCTCTCTGCTCTCACCGCTCCTCCTATCTCTCTCTCTGCTCTCACCACTCCTCCTCTCTCCCTCTGCTCTCACCGCTCCTCCTCTCTCTCTCTGCTCTCACCGCTCCTCCTCTCTCTCTCTGCTCTCATCACTCCTCCTCCTGAGTGTTCTCACCGGAGTCCTCCTCTCTCTCTCTCTCTTTCTCTCTGTGTTCTCACCGCTCCTCTCTCTCTCTGCTCTCATCATCCTCTCTCTCTCTCTATGCTCACCACTCCTCCTCTCTCTCTCTCTCTCTTTCTCTCTGTGTTCTCACCGCTCCTCCTCTCTCTCTCTGCTCTCATCACTCCTTCTCTCTCTCTCTCTCTCTCTATTCTCAACACTCCTCCTCTCTTTCTCTCTGTTCTCACCATCCTTCTCTCTCTCTCCCTCTGCTCTCACTGCTCCTCCTCTGTGCTCTCACCGCTCCTCCTCCTCTCTACTCTCATCACTCCTCCCTCTCTCTCTCTCTCTCTGTGTTCTCACCGCTCCTCCTCTCTCTCTCTGCTCTCATCACTCCTTCTCTCTCTCTCTCTCTCTCTCCTCTATTCTCAACACTCCTCCTCTCTTTCTCTCTGTTCTCACCCTGTCCATCTCTTTCTGCTCTCACCACTCCTCCTCTCTCTCTGCTCTCACCACTCCCTCCTCTCTCTCTCTCTGATCCGTTCTCTCTTCTCTCTCTCTTCTCTCTCTCTCTGTTCTCACCACTCCTCTTCTCTCTCTCTGCTCTCACCACTCCTCCTCTCTTTCTCTCTGTTCTCACCGCTCCCCTCTCTCTCTGCTCTCACCACTCCTCCTCTCTCTCTCTCTCTCTTTCTCTCGCTCACTGCTCCTCCTATCTCTCTCTGTGAGCAGGTCCTCTCTCTCTCTCTCTCCTCTCTCTCTGCTCTCACCGCTCCTCCTATCTCTCTCTCTGCTCTCACCACTCCTCCTCCAGTTGCTCTCACCACTCCTCCTCTCTCTCTCTGCTCTCACTTCTCCTCCTCTCTCTCTCTGCTCTCACCGTTTCCTCTCTCTCTCTCTCTGCTCTCACCGCTCCTCCTATCTCTCTCTCTGCTCTCACCACTCCTCCTCTCTCCCTCTGCTCTCACCGCAATTCCTCTCTCTCTCTGCTCTCACCGCTCCTCCTCTCTCTCTCTGCTCTCATCACTCCTCCTCTCTCTCTCTCTCTGTGTTCTCACCGCTCCTCCTCTCTCTCTCTCTCTTTCTCTCTGTGTTCTCACCGCTCCTCTCTCTCTCTGCTCTCATCACTCCTCTCTCTCTCTCTTCTCATAAACTCCCTCCTCCTCTCTCTCTCTCTCTTTCTCTCTGTGTTCTCACCGAGAACCTCTCATCTCTGCTCTCATCACTCCTTCTCTCTCTCTCTCTCTCTCTATTCTCAACATTCCTCTCTTTCTCTCTGTTCTCACCGCTCCTTCTCTCATCTCTCCCTCTGCTCTCACCGTCCTCCTCTCTCTCTCTGCTCTCAGCTCCTCCTCTCTCTCTACTCTCATCCTCCTCCCTCTCTTGTGTTCTCACAAAACCTCCTCTCTCTCTCTGCTCTCAAGAGCCTTCTCTCTCTCTCTCTCTCTCTGATTCTCAACACTAATTTCTAATCTCTTTCTCAGACTTTCTCTTTCTCTCTGTTCTCACTGGTTTTCAATTGCTCTCACCATGGCTCTCAAGCTGTTCAACCTGTCTCCACATCTCTCTCTCTCTCTCTCTCTCTCTTCTCTCTCTCTTCTCTTCTCTCTCTGTTCTCACCACTCCTCTTCTCTCTCTCTGCTTCACCACTCCTCCTCTCTTTCTCTGTTCTCACCGCTCCCCTCTCTCTCTGCTCTCACCACTCCCTCCTCTCTCAGTTCTCAGTCCTCCTCTCTCTCTCTCTCTCCTCTCTCTCTCTCTCTGGATCACTGCTCCTCCTATCTCTCTCTCTGTTCTCACCGCTCCATCTGAAGAAGTCTCTCTCTCTCTGCTCTCATATCCTCCTATCTCTCTCTCTGCTCTCACCACTCCTCCTCTCAAATGCTCTCACCACTGTCCTCTCTCTCTCTGCTCTCACTTCTCCTCCTCTCTCTCTCTGCTCTCAGATCCTCTCTCTTCTGGTCTGCTCTCACCGTCCTCCTATCTCTCTCTGCTCTCACCACTCCTCCTCTCCTCGAAAAAATCTGCTCTCACCGCTCCTCCTCTCTCTCTCTGCTCTCACCGCTCCTCCTCTCTCTCTCTCTCTCATCACTCCTCCTCTTCTCTCTCTCTGTGTTCTCACCGCTCCTCCTCTCTTTGTTTGCTCTGTCTCATCTCTCTCTCTGTCTCATCCTTTTCTCTCTCTCTGATTCTCACCACTCACTCTCTCTCTCTCTCTCTTTCTCTCTGTTTTCACCAGTCCTCCTCTCTCTCTGATCTCATCACTCCTCCTCTCTCTCTCTTCTCTCTCTCTCTCTATTCTCAACACTCCTCCTCTCTTTCTCTCTGTTCTCACCGCTCCTTCTCTCTCTCTCTCCCTCTGCTCTCACCGCTCCTCCTCTCTTCTGTGTTCTCACCGCTCCTCCTCTCTCTCTCTCTGCTCTCACCACTCCTCCTCACTCTCTCTCTCTCTCTCTGTTCTCACCACTCCTCCTCTCTCTCTGCTCTCACCACTCCTCCTCTCTCTGCTCTCACCACTCCTCCTCTCTCTCTGCTCTCACCACTCCCTCTCTCTCTCTCTGCTCTCACCACTCTCCTCCTCTCTCTCTCTGTTCTCACCACTCCTCCTCTCTCTCTGCTCTCACCACTCCTCTCCTCTCTTTCTCTCTGTTCTCACCACTCCTCTCTCTGACTCTTTCTGCTCTCACCTGCCTACCTCTCTCTGTGTTCTCACCTCTCTCTCTCTGCTCTCAACACTCCTCCTCTCTCTCTCTCTGTTCTTAATGTCCTCCTCTCTCTGCTCTCCCCCTCCTCCTCTCTCTGTGTTCTCTACATTCTCTCTCTCTTCTCTCTGTTCTCACCACTCCTCTTCTCTCTCTCTGCTCTCACCACTCCTCCTCTCTTTCTCTCTGTTCTCACCGCTCCAACTCTCTCTGCTCTCACCACTCCTCCTCTCTAGCTCTCACCACATATCTCTCTCTCTCTCTCAAGTGTCTCCTCTCTCTCTCTCTCTCTCTCTCTCTCTCTTCTCAGCTGCTGCTGTAAAAACAACTGTTCTCACCACTCCCTTCTCTCTCTCTGCTCTCACCACTCCTCCTCTCTTTCTCTCTGTTCTCACCGCTCCCCCTCTCTCTCTGCTCTCACCACTCCTCCTCTCTCTCTCTGTTCTCACCGCTCCTCCTCTCTCTCTCTCTCAGTCTCTCTCTCTCTCGCTCACTGCTCCTCCTATCTCTCTCTCTGTTCTCAGCTTCCTGAATCTCTGCTCTCACCGCTCCTCCTATCTCTCTCTCTGCTCTCAAAAATCCTCCTCTACAGTGCTCTCACCACTCCTCCTCTCTCTAATCTGCTAATTAGTTGGGCTCTCACCGTTCCTCCTCTCTCTCTGATTATGCTTCAATTTGAATCACAGATCTCTCTGATGCTCTCAATCCTCCTTTCCCTCTGCTCTCACCGCTCCTCCTCTCTCTCTCTGCTCTCACCATCCTCCTCTCTCTCTGACATCAGGCACATGTCATCTGCTGTGTTCTCACCGCTCCTTTAACTCTCTGGATCTGTGTTCTCAACTCCTCACTCTCTCTGCTTCATCACTCCTCTTCTCTCTCTATTCTCACCACTCCTCCTCTCTCTGTAAATATTGAAGTGTTCTCACCGCTCAGATCTCTCTCTCTGCTCTCATCACTCCTTCTCTCTCTCTTGTCTCTATTCTCAACACTCCTCCTCTCTTTCTCTCTGTTCTCACCGCTGCTCTCTCTCTCTGCCTCTGCTCTCACCGATTTCCTCTATCTCTCTGCTTTACCCTCCTCCTCTCTCTCTCTCTCATCACTCCCCTTGATTCTCTCTTGTGTTCTCAAGAGCTCCTCCTCTCTCTCTCTGCTCTCATCACTCCTTTCTCTCTCTCTCTCTCTCTCTCTCTCTATTCTCAACACTCCTCCTCTCTTTCTCTCTGTTCTCACCACTCCTCCTCTCTTTCTCTCTGTTCTCACCGCTCCACCTCTCTCTCTCTGCTCTCACCACTCCTCCTCTCTCTGGCTCTCACCACTCCTTTGGCTTCTCTCTCTCTCATTGTGCTTATTCTCTCTTGTTTTGTCTTATGTTCTCACCAAAATCCTCTTCTCTCTCTCTGCTCTCACCACTCCTCCTTCTTTTCTTTTCTCACCGCTTCTCTCTTTCTCACCACTTTCTCTCTCTCTGTTCTCACCGCTCCTCCTCTCTCTCTCTTAGTCACTGCTCCTCCTATCTCTCTCTCTGTTCTCACCGCTATCCTTCTCTCTCTCTCTGTTCACCACTCCTCCTATCTCTCTCTCTGCTCTCACCACTCCTCCTCTCTCTCTGCTCTCACCACTCCTCCTCTCTCTCTCTGCTCTCACTTCTCCTCCTCTCTCTCTCTGCTCTCACCGTTTGATCCTCTCTCTCTCTCTCTGCTCTCACCGCTCCTCCTATCTCTCTCTCTGCTCTCACCACTCCTCCTCTCTCCCTCTGCTCTCACCGCTCCTCCTCTCTCTCTCTGCTCTCACCGCTCCTCTCTCTCTCTCTGCTCTCATCACTCCTCCTCTCTCTCTCTCTCTGTTTCTCACCAATCCTTTTCTCTCTCTCTCTTTTCTCTCTGTGTTCTCACCGCTCCTCTCTCTCTCTGCTCTCATCACTCCTCTGCTCTCTCTCTATTCTCACCACTCCTCCTCTCTCTCTCTCGCTTTCTCTCTGTGTTCTCACCGCTCCTCCTCTCTCTCTCTGCTCTCATCACTCCTTCTCTTGATCTCTCTCTCTCTCTATTCTCAACACTCCTCCTCTCTTTCTCTCTGTTCTCACCGCTCCTTCTCTCTCTCTCTCCACTGCTCTCACCGCTCCTCCTCTCTCTCTGTGTTCTCACCGCTCCTTCTCTCTCTCTCTGCTCTCACCACTCCTCCTCTCTCTCTCTCTCTCTCTCTGTTCTCACCACTCCTCCTCTCTCTCTCTCTCTCTCTCTCTCTCTGCTCTCACCACTCCTCCTCTCTCTCTGCTCTCACCACTCCTCCTCTCTCTGCTCTCTCCACTCCTCTCCTCCTCTCTCTGCTCTCACCACTCCTCCTCTCTCTCTCTCTCTGCTCTCACCACTCCTATCTCTCTCTCTCTGCTCTCACCACTCCTCTCTCTCTCCCTCTGTTCTCACCGCTCCTCCTCTCTCTCTCTGCTCTCACCGCTCCTCCTCTCTCTCTCTGCTCTCATCACTCCTCCTCTCTCTCTCTCTGTTCTCACCACTCCTCCTCTCTCTCTCTCTCTCTCTCCTCTCTCTCTCACCGCTCCTCCTCTCTCTCTCTGCTCTCACCTCTCCTCTCTCTCTCTCTCTCTCTCTCTCTCTCTCTCTCACTCTCCTCTCTCCTCTGTTCTCACCGCTCCTTCCTCTCTCTCTGTTCTCACCACTCCTCCTCTCTCTCTCTGCTCTCACCACTCCTCCTCTCTCTCTCTCTCTCTCTCTCTCTGTTCTCACCACTCCCTCCTCTCTCTCTCTCTCTCTCCTCTCTCTCCTCTCTCTGTGTTCTCACCACTCCTCCTCTCTCTCTGTGTCTCACCACTCCTCTCTCTCTCTCTGCTCTCTCACCACTCTCTCTCTCTCTCTCTCTGCTCTCACCACTCCTCTCTCTCTCTCTCTCTCTGTTCTCACCACTCCTCTCTCTCTCTCTGCTCTCACCACTCCTCCTCTCTCTCTCTCTGCTCTCACCACTCCTCCTCTCTCTCTCTCTCTCCTCTCTCTCTGCTCTCTCCTCCTCTCTCTCTCTCTCTCTCTCTCTCTCTCTCTCTCTCTCTCTCTCTCTCTCCACTCTCTCTCTCTCTCTCTCTCTCTGTTCTCACCACTCCTGTTCTCTCTCTCTGCTCTCTCACTCACTCCTCCTCTCTTTCTCTCTGTTCTCACCGCTCCCCCTCTCTCTCTGCTCTCACCACTCCTCCTCTCTCTCTCTGTTCTCACCGCTCCTCTCTCTCTCTCTCTCTCTCTCTCTCTCTCTCTCTCTCTCACTGCTCCTCCTATCTCTCTCTCTGTTCTCACCGCTCCTCCTCTCTCTCTCTCTCTCTCTCTGCTCTCACCGCTCCTCCTATCTCTCTCTCTGCTCTCACCACTCCTCCTCTCTCTCTGCTCTCACCACTCCTCCTCTCTCTCTCTGCTCTCACTTCTCCTCCTCTCTCTCTCTGCTCTCACCGTTCCTCCTCTCTCTCTCTCTCTGCTCTCACCGCTCCTCCTATCTCTCTCTCTGCTCTCACCACTCCTCCTCTCTCCCTCTGCTCTCACCGCTCCTCCTCTCTCTCTCTGCTCTCACCGCTCCTCCTCTCTCTCTCTGCTCTCATCACTCCTCCTCTCTCTCTCTCTGTGTTCTCACCGCTCCTCCTCTCTCTCTCTCTCTTTCTCTCTGTGTTCTCACCGCTCCTCTCTCTCTCTGCTCTCATCACTCCTCTCTCTCTCTCTATTCTCACCACTCCTCCCTCTCTCTCTCTCTTTCTCTCTGTGTTCTCACCGCTCCTCCTCTCTCTCTCTGCTCTCATCACTCCTTCTCTCTCTCTCTCTCTCTCTATTCTCAACACTCCTCCTCTCTTTCTCTCTGTTCTCACCGCTCCTTCTCTCTCTCTCTCCCTCTGCTCTCACCGCTCCTCCTCTCTCTCTCTGCTCTCACCGCTCCTCCTCTCTCTCTACTCTCATCACTCCTCCCCTCTCTCTCTCTCTCTCTGTGTTCTCACCGCTCCTCCTCTCTCTCTCTGCTCTCATCACTCCTTCTCTCTCTCTCTCTCTCTCTCTCTATTCTCAACACTCCTCCTCTCTTTCTCTCTGTTCTCACCACTCCTCCTCTCTTTCTCTCTGTTCTCACCGCTCCACCTCTCTCTCTCTGCTCTCACCACTCCTCCTCTCTCTCTGCTCTCACCACTCCTCCTCTCTCTCTCTCTCTCTCTCTCTCTCTCTCTCTCTCTCTCTCTCTCTCTCTCTCTCTCTCTCTCTCTGTTCTCACCACTCCTCTTCTCTCTCTCTGCTCTCACCACTCCTCCTCTCTTTCTCTCTGTTCTCACCGCTCCCCCTCTCTCTCTGCTCTCACCACTCCTCCTCTCTCTCTCTGTTCTCACCGCTCCTCCTCTCTCTCTCTCTCTCTCTCTCTCTCTCTCTCTGCGCTCACTGCTCCTCCTATCTCTCTCTCTGTTCTCACCGCTCCTCCTCTCTCTCTCTCTCTCTCTCTCTGCTCTCACCGCTCCTCCTATCTCTCTCTCTGCTCTCACCACTCCTCCTCTCTCTCTGCTCTCACCACTCCTCCTCTCTCTCTCTGCTCTCACTTCTCCTCCTCTCTCTCTCTGCTCTCACCGTTCCTCCTCTCTCTCTCTCTCTGCTCTCACCGCTCCTCCTATCTCTCTCTCTGCTCTCACCACTCCTCCTCTCTCCCTCTGCTCTCACCGCTCCTCCTCTCTCTCTCTGCTCTCACCGCTCCTCCTCTCTCTCTCTGCTCTCATCACTCCTCCTCTCTCTCTCTCTCTGTGTTCTCACCGCTCCTCCTCTCTCTCTCTCTCTTTCTCTCTGTGTTCTCACCGCTCCTCTCTCTCTCTGCTCTCATCACTCCTCTCTCTCTCTCTATTCTCACCACTCCTCCTCTCTCTCTCTCTCTTTCTCTCTGTGTTCTCACCGCTCCTCCTCTCTCTCTCTGCTCTCATCACTCCTTCTCTCTCTCTCTCTCTCTCTCTATTCTCAACACTCCTCCTCTCTTTCTCTCTGTTCTCACCGCTCCTTCTCTCTCTCTCTCCCTCTGCTCTCACCGCTCCTCCTCTCTCTCTGTGTTCTCACCGCTCCTCCTCTCTCTCTCTCTGCTCTCACCACTCCTCCTCTCTCTCTCTCTCTCTCTCTCTCTGTTCTCACCACTCCTCCTCTCTCTCTGCTCTCACCACTCCTCCTCTCTCTCTGCTCTCACCACTCCTCCTCTCTCTCTGCTCTCACCACTCCTCTCTCTCTCTCTGCTCTCACCACTCCTCCTCTCTCTCTCTCTCTCTCTCTGTTCTCACCACTCCTCCTCTCTCTCTGCTCTCACCACTCCTCCTCTCTTTCTCTCTGTTCTCACCACTCCTTCTCTCTCTCTCTCTCCCTCTGCTCTCACCGCTCCTCCTCTCTCTCTCTGTGTTCTCACCGCTCCTCCTCTCTCTCTCTGCTCTCACCACTCCTCCTCTCTCTCTCTCTGTTCTCACCGCTCCTCCTCTCTCTGCTCTCCCCGCTCCTCCTCTCTCTGTGTTCTCACCACTCCTCCTCTCTCTCTCTCTCTTTTCTCTCTCTGTTCTCACCACTCCTCTTCTCTCTCTCTGCTCTCACCACTCCTCCTCTCTTTCTCTCTGTTCTCACCGCTCCACCTCTCTCTCTCTGCTCTCACCACTCCTCCTCCTCTCTCTGCTCTCACCACTCCTCCTCTCTCTCTCTCTCTCTCTCTCTCTCTCTCTCTCTCTCTCTCTCTCTCTCTCTCTCTCTCTCTCTCTCTCTCTGTTCTCACCACTCCTCTTCTCTCTCTCTGCTCTCACCACTCCTCCTCTCTTTCTCTCTGTTCTCACCGCTCCCCCTCTCTCTCTGCTCTCACCACTCCTCCTCTCTCTCTCTGTTCTCACCGCTCCTCCTCTCTCTCTCTCTCTCTCTCTCTCTCTCTCTCTCTCACACTGCTCCTCCTATCTCTCTCTCTGTTCTCACCGCTCCTCCTCTCTCTCTCTCTCTCTCTCTGCTCTCACCGCTCCTCCTATCTCTCTCTCTGCTCTCACCACTCCTCCTCTCTCTCTGCTCTCACCACTCCTCCTCTCTCTCTCTGCTCTCACTTCTCCTCCTCTCTCTCTCTGCTCTCACCGTTCCTCCTCTCTCTCTCTCTCTGCTCTCACCGCTCCTCCTATCTCTCTCTCTGCTCTCACCACTCCTCCTCTCTCCCTCTGCTCTCACCGCTCCTCCTCTCTCTCTCTGCTCTCACCGCTCCTCCTCTCTCTCTCTGCTCTCATCACTCCTCCTCTCTCTCTCTCTCTGTGTTCTCACCGCTCCTCCTCTCTCTCTCTCTCTTTCTCTCTGTGTTCTCACCGCTCCTCTCTCTCTCTGCTCTCATCACTCCTCTCTCTCTCTCTATTCTCACCACTCCTCCTCTCTCTCTCTCTCTTTCTCTCTGTGTTCTCACCGCTCCTCCTCTCTCTCTCTGCTCTCATCACTCCTTCTCTCTCTCTCTCTCTCTCTATTCTCAACACTCCTCCTCTCTTTCTCTCTGTTCTCACCGCTCCTTCTCTCTCTCTCTCCCTCTGCTCTCACTGCTCCTCCTCTCTCTCTCTGCTCTCACCGCTCCTCCTCTCTCTCTCTCTCATCACTCCTCCCCTCTCTCTCTCTCTCTCTGTGTTCTCACCGCCTGTTCTCACCACTCTCTCTCTCTCTCTGCTCTCATCACTCCTTCTCTCTCTCTCTCTCTCTCTCTATTCTCAACACTCCTCCTCTCTTTCTCTCTGTTCTCACCACTCCTCCTCTCTTTCTCTCTGTTCTCACCGCTCCACCTCTCTCTCTCTCTGCTCTCACCACTCCTCCTCTCTCTCTGCTCTCACCACTCCTCCTCTCTCTCTCTCTCTCTCTCTCTCTCTCTCTCTCTCTCTCTCTCTCTCTCTCTGTTCTCACCACTCCTCTTCTCTCTCTCTGCTCTCACCACTCTCTCCTCTCTCTCTCTGTTCTCCTCCTATCTCTCTCTCTGTTCTCCCGCTCCTCTCTCTCTGCTCTCACCGCTCCTCCTCTCTCTCTCTGTTCTCACCACTCCCCTCCTCTCTCTCTCTGCTCCTCCTCCTCTCTCTCTCTCTCTCTCTCTCTCTCTCTCGCTCACTGCTCCTCCTACCGCTCTCTCTCTCTGTTCTCACTCCTCCTCTCTCTCTCTCTCTCTCTCTGCTCTCACCGCTCCTCCTATCTCTCTCTCTGCTCTCACCACTCCTCCTCTCTCTCTGCTCTCACCACTCCTCCTCTCTCTCTCTGCTCTCACTTCTCCTCCTCTCTCTCTCTGCTCTCACCGTTCCTCCTCTCTCTCTCTCTCTGCTCTCACCGCTCCTCCTATCTCTCTCTCTGCTCTCACCACTCCTCCTCTCTCCCTCTCTCTCTCTGCTCTCACCGCTCCTCCTCTCTCTCTCTGCTCTCATCACTCCTCCTCTCTCTCTCTCTCTGTGTTCTCACCGCTCCTCCTCTCTCTCTCTCTCTCTTTCTCTCTGTGTTCTCACCGCTCCTCTCTCTCTCTGCTCTCATCACTCCTCTCTCTCTCTATTCTCACCACTCCTCCTCTCTCTCTCTCTCTTTCCTCTCTCTGTTTCTCACTGTGTTCTCACCGCTCCTCCTCTCTCTCTCTGCTCTCATCACTCCTTCTCTCTCTCTCTCTCTCTCTCTATTCTCAACACTCCTCCTCTCTTTCTCTCTGTTCTCTCACCGCTCCTTCTCTCTCTCTCTCCCTCTGCTCTCACCGCTCCTCCTCTCTCTCTGTGTTCTCACCGCTCCTCCTCTCTCTCTCTCTGCTCTCACCACTCCTCTCTCTCTCTCTCTCTCTCTCTCTCTGTTCTCACCACTCCTCCTCTCTCTCTGCTCTCACCACTCCTCCTCTCTCTCTGCTCTCACCACTCCTCCTCTCTCTCTGCTCTCACCACTCCTCTCTCTCTCTCTCTCTCTCACCACTCCTCCTCTCTCTCTCTCACCACTCTCTCTCTCTCTGTTCTCACCACTCCTCTCTCTCTCTGCTCTCACCACTCCTCCTCTCTTTCTCTCTGTTCTCACCACTCCTTCTCTCTCTCTCTCTCCCTCT
The DNA here is from genome assembly GCF_021184085.1 of Oncorhynchus gorbuscha. Classification (NCBI taxonomy): domain Eukaryota; kingdom Metazoa; phylum Chordata; class Actinopteri; order Salmoniformes; family Salmonidae; genus Oncorhynchus; species Oncorhynchus gorbuscha. The sequence continues at coordinate 23,968,380 of NC_060198.1, read as the reverse complement.
GCTCTCACCGCTCCTCCTCTCTCTCTCTGTGTTCTCACCGCTCCTCCTCTCTCTCTGCTCTCACCACTCCTCCTCTCTCTCTCTCTGTTCTCACCGCTCCTCCTCTCTCTGCTCTCCCGCTCCTCCTCTCTCTGTGTTCTCACCACTCCCTCCTCTCTCTGCTCTCTCTCTCTTTCTCTCTCTGTTCTCACCACTCTCTCTTCTCTCTCTCTGCTCTCACCACTCCTCCTCTCTTTCTCTCTGTTCTCACCGCTCCACTCTCTCTCTCTCTGCTCTCACCACTCCTCCTCTCTCTCTCTGCTCTCACCACTCCTCCTCTCTCTCTCTCTCTCTCTCTCTCTCTCTCTCTCTCTCCTCTCTCTTCTCTCTGTTCTCACTCTCTCTCTCTCTCCTCTCTCTCTGTTCTCACCACTCCTCTGCTCTCTCTCTCTGCTCTCACCACTCCTCTCTCTTTCTCTCTGTTCTCACCGCTCCCCCTCTCTCTCTGCTCTCACCTCCTCTCTCTCTCTGTTCTCACCGCTCCTCTCTCTCTCTCTCTGTTCTCACCGCTCCTCCTCTCTCTCTCTCTGTTCTCACCGCTCCTCCTCTCTCTCTCTCTCTCTCTCTGCTCTCACCGCTCCTCCTCTCTCTCTCTGCTCTCACCACTCCTCCTCTCTCTCTCTCTCTCTGCTCTCACCACTCCTCCTCTCTCTCTCTCTCTCTCACTTCTCCTCCTCACCACTCTCTCTCTGCTCTCACCGTTCCTCCTCTCTCTCTCTCTCTGCTCTCACCGCTCCTCCTATCTCTCTCTCTGCTCTCACCACTCCTCCTCTCTCCCTCTGCTCTCACCGCTCCTCCTCTCTCTCTCTGCTCTCACCGCTCCTCCTCTCTCTCTCTGCTCTCATCACTCCTCTCTCTCTCTCTCTCTGTGTTCTCACCTTTCTCTCTGCTCCTCCTCTCTCTCTCTCTCTTTCTCTCTGTGTTCTCACCGCTCCTCTCTCTCTCTGCTCTCATCACTCCTCTCTCTCTCTCTATTCTCACCACTCCTCCTCTCTCTCTCTCTCCTCTCTCTGTGTTCTCACCGCTCCTCTCTCTCTCTCTGCTCTCACCACTCCTCCTCCTCTCTCTCTCTCTCTCTCTGTTCTCACCACTCCTCCTCTCTCTCTGCTCTCACCACTCCTCCTCTCTTTCTCTCTGTTCTCACCACTCCTTCTCTCTCTCTCTCTCCCTCTGCTCTCACCGCTCCTCCTCTCTCTCTCTGTGTTCTCACCGCTCCTCCTCTCTCTCTCTGCTCTCACCACTCCTCCTCTCTCTCTCTCTGTTCTCACCGCTCCTCCTCTCTCTGCTCTCCCCGCTCCTCCTCTCTCTGTGTTCTCACCACTCCTCCTCTCTCTCTCTCTCTTTCTCTCTCTGTTCTCACCACTCCTCTTCTCTCTCTCTGCTCTCACCACTCCTCCTCTCTTTCTCTCTGTTCTCACCGCTCCACCTCTCTCTCTCTGCTCTCACCACTCCTCCTCTCTCTCTGCTCTCACCACTCCTCCTCTCTCTCTCTCTCTCTCTCTCTCTCTCTCTCTCTCTCTCTCTCTCTCTCTCTCTCTCTCTCTCTCTCTCTCTCTCTCTCTCTCTCTCTCTGTTCTCACCACTCCTCTTCTCTCTCTCTGCTCTCACCACTCCTCCTCTCTTTCTCTCTGTTCTCACCGCTCCCCCTCTCTCTCTGCTCTCACCACTCCTCCTCTCTCTCTCTGTTCTCACCGCTCCTCCTCTCTCTCTCTCTCTCTCTCTCTCTCTCTGCGCTCACTGCTCCTCCTATCTCTCTCTCTGTTCTCACCGCTCCTCCTCTCTCTCTCTCTCTCTCTCTGCTCTCACCGCTCCTCCTATCTCTCTCTCTGCTCTCACCACTCCTCCTCTCTCTCTGCTCTCACCACTCCTCCTCTCTCTCTCTGCTCTCACTTCTCCTCCTCTCTCTCTCTGCTCTCACCGTTCCTCCTCTCTCTCTCTCTCTGCTCTCACCGCTCCTCCTATCTCTCTCTCTGCTCTCACCACTCCTCCTCTCTCCCTCTGCTCTCACCGCTCCTCCTCTCTCTCTCTGCTCTCACCGCTCCTCCTCTCTCTCTCTGCTCTCATCACTCCTCCTCTCTCTCTCTCTCTGTGTTCTCACCGCTCCTCCTCTCTCTCTCTCTCTTTCTCTCTGTGTTCTCACCGCTCCTCTCTCTCTCTGCTCTCATCACTCCTCTCTCTCTCTCTATTCTCACCACTCCTCCTCTCTCTCTCTCTCTTTCTCTCTGTGTTCTCACCGCTCCTCCTCTCTCTCTCTGCTCTCATCACTCCTTCTCTCTCTCTCTCTCTCTCTATTCTCAACACTCCTCCTCTCTTTCTCTCTGTTCTCACCGCTCCTTCTCTCTCTCTCTCCCTCTGCTCTCACCGCTCCTCCTCTCTCTCTCTGCTCTCACCGCTCCTCCTCTCTCTCTACTCTCATCACTCCTCCCCTCTCTCTCTCTCTCTCTGTGTTCTCACCGCTCCTCCTCTCTCTCTCTGCTCTCATCACTCCTTCTCTCTCTCTCTCTCTCTCTCTCTCTATTCTCAACACTCCTCCTCTCTTTCTCTCTGTTCTCACCACTCCTCCTCTCTTTCTCTCTGTTCTCACCGCTCCACCTCTCTCTCTCTGCTCTCACCACTCCTCCTCTCTCTCTGCTCTCACCACTCCTCCTCTCTCTCTCTCTCTCTCTCTCTCTCTCTCTCTCTCTCTCTCTCTCTCTCTCTCTCTCTCTGTTCTCACCACTCCTCTTCTCTCTCTCTGCTCTCACCACTCCTCCTCTCTTTCTCTCTGTTCTCACCGCTCCCCTCTCTCTCTGCTCTCACCACTCCTCCTCTCTCTCTCTGTTCTCACCGCTCCTCCTCTCTCTCTCTCTCTCTCTCTCTCTCTCTCTCTCTCTCTCTCACTGCTCCTCCTATCTCTCTCTCTGTTCTCACCGCTCCTCCTCTCTCTCTCTCTCTCTCTCTGCTCTCACCGCTCCTCCTATCTCTCTCTCTGCTCTCACCACTCCTCCTCTCTCTCTGCTCTCACCACTCCTCCTCTCTCTCTCTGCTCTCACTTCTCCTCCTCTCTCTCTCTGCTCTCACCGTTCCTCCTCTCTCTCTCTCTCTGCTCTCACCGCTCCTCCTATCTCTCTCTCTGCTCTCACCACTCCTCCTCTCTCCCTCTGCTCTCACCGCTCCTCCTCTCTCTCTCTGCTCTCACCGCTCCTCCTCTCTCTCTCTGCTCTCATCACTCCTCCTCTCTCTCTCTCTGTGTTCTCACCGCTCCTCCTCTCTCTCTCTCTCTTTCTCTCTGTGTTCTCACCGCTCCTCTCTCTCTCTGCTCTCATCACTCCTCTCTCTCTCTCTATTCTCACCACTCCTCCTCTCTCTCTCTCTCTTTCTCTCTGTGTTCTCACCGCTCCTCCTCTCTCTCTCTGCTCTCATCACTCCTTCTCTCTCTCTCTCTCTCTCTCTATTCTCAACACTCCTCCTCTCTTTCTCTCTGTTCTCACCGCTCCTTCTCTCTCTCTCTCCCTCTGCTCTCACCGCTCCTCCTCTCTCTCTGTGTTCTCACCGCTCCTCCTCTCTCTCTCTCTGCTCTCACCACTCCTCCTCTCTCTCTCTCTCTCTCTCTGTTCTCACCACTCCTCCTCTCTCTCTGCTCTCACCACTCCTCCTCTCTCTCTGCTCTCACCACTCCTCCTCTCTCTCTGCTCTCACCACTCCTCCTCTCTCTCTCTCTCTCTCTCTCTCTGTTCTCACCACTCCTCCTCTCTCTCTGCTCTCACCACTCCTCCTCTCTTTCTCTCTGTTCTCACCACTCCTTCTCTCTCTCTCTCTCCCTCTGCTCTCACCGCTCCTCCTCTCTCTCTCTGTGTTCTCACCGCTCCTCCTCTCTCTCTCTGCTCTCACCACTCCTCCTCTCTCTCTCTCTGTTCTCACCGCTCCTCCTCTCTCTGCTCTCCCCGCTCCTCCTCTCTCTGTGTTCTCACCGCTCCTCCTCTCTCTCTCTGCTCTCATCACTCCTTCTCTCTCTCTCTCTCTCTCTCTATTCTCAACACTCCTCCTCTCTTTCTCTCTGTTCTCACCGCTCCTTCTCTCTCTCTCTCCCTCTGCTCTCACCGCTCCTCCTCTCTCTCTCTGCTCTCACCGCTCCTCCTCTCTCTCTGCTCTTATCACTCCTCCCCTCTCTCTCTCTCTCTCTGTGTTCTCACCGCTCCTTCTCTCTCTCTCTCTCTCTCTCTCTCTCTCTCTCTCTCTCTCTCTCTCTCTCTCTCTCTCTCTCTCTCTCTCTCTCTGTGTTCTCACCGCTCCTCCTCTCTCTCTCTGCTCTCACCACTCCTCCTCTCTCTCTCTCTCTCTCTCTGTTCTCACCACTCCTCCTCTCTCTCTGCTCTCACCACTCCTCCTCTCTCTCTGCTCTCACCACTCCTCCTCTCTCTCTGCTCTCACCACTCCTCTCTCTCTCTCTGCTCTCACCACTCCTCCTCTCTCTCTCTCTCTCTCTCTCTCTCTGTTCTCACCACTCCTCCTCTCTCTCTGCTCTCACCACTCCTCCTCTCTTTCTCTCTGTTCTCACCACTCCTTCTCTCTCTCTCTCTCCCTCTGCTCTCACCGCTCCTCCTCTCTCTCTCTGTGTTCTCACCGCTCCTCCTCTCTCTCTCTGCTCTCACCACTCCTCCTCTCTCTCTCTCTGTTCTCACCGCTCCTCCTCTCTCTGCTCTCCCCGCTCCTCCTCTCTCTGCTCTCACCGCTCCTCCTCTCTCTGCTCTCAGGTTGATAAGGTTGATATATAGAATATTTTTTGGGGGCATAGCAGGAACGTTTCTTTACTGCTGTGATGGTTGTGAAGAACCCTCCAGTTCTTTCCCTCTCCACCATGTTTTCCTTTATGCCATGAAATGCAACACTGTTAAAAAGATCCTGTATATTTATGGTGAACTACACGCTACTGGTTGCAGTGAAAGTACAGAATTGTGTGTATTTTTACCAAAAGTCAATGAAAGTGTTATTCCAGTTTAAGTAGTTGATGCTTTTGTTGTCAAAGGTTGAGCACCACTTGACACTGTTAGTTCTACAACCCTTGTAAGAGCATGTGTCAGTTAACAGCTACACTGTTATTATTGTGCATTTCACAGTAACTTCACAGCAATTAGTTGCCTGGAAGTTGCTGTGAATTTTCTGTCACCTAACTGGCAACCAATCAGCAGTCAGTAAGTTATTGTAAAATCTCTAGTAACTGAACAGCCAGTAACTGCCAGTAGTAAATTACTTGCAACTAGCTTCCACTAATGGTTGGCACAATTACTACATATTTTAGACCATGCCCCCAAATATGTTAATGACAGAATGTCGATTGGTTGTAAATCTTTTAACAATTTCTATCATACCCACAGACCTGTGGCATAGCAGGACATTTAGATTGCAGCAAAAGAGGTTGTGTTTTCAAATCCCAAGTGAGGTTGACTTCCACAGTGCCTTCGGAAAGTATTCAGACCCCTTGACTTTTTCCACTTTGTTACGTTACAGCCTTGTTCTAAAATGGATGAAATAGTTTTTCCCCCCTCATAAATCTACACACTTGTCACGGTCGTTATAAGGAGTGGACCAAGATGCAGCGTGGTTTGCTCCTATCCTTTTTATTTTTAAGAGAAACTCTTTAAAAAAAATCTCAAAACCGTGAAGCTAACAATAGTGCTAACAGGCACTACATAGACAAGATCCCACAAAGCATAATGGGGAAATGGCTGCAACACCGTAATGAAAAAACATAAACATTTGAGCAAACAAAAATTAATTACACACACAATGTGATGCTGCCACCACCATGCTTCACTGTAGGGATGGTGCCAGGTTTCCTCCAGACATGATACTTGGCTTTCAGGCCAAATAGTTGGTTTAATCAGACCAGAGAATTTTGTTTCTCATGGTCAGAGTGCTTAAGGTGGAGCTCTGTCAGAGTGACCATCGGGTTCTTGGTCACCTCCCTGACCAAGGCCCTTCTCCCCCAATTGCTCAGTTTGGCCAGACGGCCATCTCTAGGAAAAGTCTTGGTGGTTCCAAACTTCTTCCACTTAAGAATGATGGAGGCAACTCTGTTCTTGGGGACCTTCAATGTTGCAGAAATGTTATGGTACCCTTCCCCAGATCTGTGCCTTGACTCAAGCCTGTCTCAGAGCTCTACGGACAATTCTTTCGACCTCATGGCTTGGTTTTTGCACTGTCAAACGTAGACAGGTTTGTGCCTTTCCAAATCCTGTCCAATCAATTGAATCTACTACAGGTGGATTCTAATCAAGTTGTAGAAACATCTCAAGGAGGATTTATTTTATTTTAACCTTTATTTAACTAGGCAAGTCAGTTAAGAACAAATTCTTATTTACAATGACCGGGGAACTGCCTTGTTCAGGGGCAGAACGACAGATTTTAACCTTGTCGATTCGATCCAGCAATCTTTCGGTTACTGGCCCGACCCTCTAACCAGGAGGCTACGTGCCGCGCCAGGATCAATGGAAACAGGATGCACCTGAGCTCAATTTCGAGTGCAATGGGTCTGAAAACTTCTGTAAATAAGGTAAAAAGTTAGTCACAGTCAAAAAATGTGTTCCCCCCCTACAGGGACAAAATGCTAAAACTCTTTTTTTTTGGTACTAACTAGCACTTTTTAAAAAATTTTAAATCGTACAATCCAGTCCCTTCTCCTTTCTCTCTCCAGCCCTCATTCCATCTTCTCTCGTTTCTTGTGATATTGTCTGACTAATAGAGGACAGCTGTGGTATGGCAGAGCTGGGAGGTTATTGTTGTAATATTGCCAGGCATATTTGGCCGGCTGTTCTTAGCCATTCCGAATCCGTCTTTCCACAAGGAAATATTCAGTCAGAACAGGGGATTCACCTTGCCCCAGTGAGACACAATACAGTGAGACACCATAGACACACACCCTGAGATGTCTGGCACACCCCTCCCTAGACCACCCAGCTGTTTAACCTAGATAACCTGGGATTAGGATGCTTTAATGAATCAGCTGTGAAACCCATTTACCCTTTGGGGGTGATTATGTTTCCTTCTATTACTTAGCGGCACACTGGGTTTGACACAGTGAAAAAGGCTTGTTCTCCAATGAGGCAGGCAAACGAGGCATTTGTAGTAGCATTTCCCTCTATGACAAAAGATGGATAAAAACAAAGACCACTCCTAGAGCAGCCGAAGTGCATCGCCAGATGTTTTCTTAGCCATTCCGCGTCACTTTATTAATCGAAGACCTCCGTTAAACATAGAATCAAGATGTTTAGGGTATTTGTCTGACTGTGATTACTGATACTTCAGAACGAAGTTGACTACAAATACAAAGTTGAGAAGGTATTTGGGGGGGGGTTTATTGTAGTGATATGTGTTGTTTTACAGCAGGGGTGTTAAACATGGAGGGCAGTGGAGGCTGCTGAGGGGAAGATGGCTCATAATAATGGCGGGAACAGAGTAAATGGCATGGAATCAAACACGTGGGAAACATGTGTTTCTTTACCATTCCACCCATACCGCTCAAGCCCGTCCTCCCCAGTTAAGGTGCCACCAACCTCCTGTGATGGAGGGCTTAGTGTCCGCAGGTTTTTTCTTTTTCTTGTTCATTAAGACATAGACAACCAGGTGAGGGGAGTTCCTCACAGTCCCCGATGTTCCAAAAGGTGTTTTTTCAATCTATTTTTTTCAATCTAATTTTACTGCATGCCTCAGTTACTTGATGTGGAATAGAGTACTGTGTGCCTCCCGTTGACTGTTCTGGACTTGGGGACTGTGAAGAGAGCTCTTGTGGCATGTCTTGTGGGGTATGCATGGGTGTCCGAGCTGTGTGCTAGTAGTTTTGACAGACAGCTCGGGGGCATTAAACCTCTCATAAATAAATGTAGTGATGAAGTCAATCTCTCCTCCACTTTCAACCAGGAGAGATTGACATGCATATCATTAATATTAGCTCTCCATGTACATCCAAGGACCAGCCGTGCTGCCCTGTTCTGAGCCAATTGCAATTTTCCTAAGTCCTTTTTTGTGACACCTGACCACACGACTGAACGGTAGTCAAGGTACGACAAAACTAGGGCCTGTAGGAATAATGAAATCACCTCTGCATTTAGAAATGCCAAATGTCCGTGGCTTGAGTTTGGTGTTTAACTGGAGTGACGGGTATTGTCTGTGTGTGTGTGAGAGTGTGTATGAGGATATAGCCTGGAGGCTTGTATAGCCCAGAATCCTTTGCAGACCTCAGCTTGCAGAAGGAATGTCTCTCGGCCGACATCTCTGCTGTTAATATTTAGCACACAAAGTTCACCTATATCATTAATGTCAGTGGAAGATTCATATGCTAAGTCAGGAGCCCTGTTTATACCCGGTTCTAACATGCATCCTTCGTCCTGTTCTTATGACCACATTGTATTAAATTGTGTTTTTTTATTTGATTTAACTAGGCAAGTTAGTTAAGAACAAATTCTTATTTTCAATGACAGCCTAGGAACAGTGGGTTAACTGCCTGTTCAACAGATTTGCACCTTGTCAGCTCAGGGGTTTGAACTTGCAACCTTCCGGTTACTAGTCCAACGCTCTAACCACTAGGCTACCCTGCCGCCCCAGTGATCTGATAGGATTGGACTGAATTAGGCTGCCTGTGTAAACACAGCCTTATAGAACCAGGTATCAACCAGGCTTGATTTATGCGCTGATCTCAGGCCAGGTTTGAACTCCAAAATGGGAGTCTTAAGTGAACGTTGTAAAGAATGGACGATAAAAGCCAATCCCAAAAACGACTTTTGCATGAAAATCCAGTTGGACGGAAACCTCGCTTCTGACAATGCGTTCGTTCTGGCACCTGTTAAATAAAGGTGTAGAACTTGAAATGTGTTTTGCTTCCCTATTTCTATTCTTTACCTTTATGTGCTCTTCCTTTGTGAGAACTCTAATCGCTCTGCAGCACGAGTGCAGAAGCTTGTGCTCCATCTTCCTAGACGTGCCACTGAGGGGTTGATGTCTTTCAACCCCTCAGTGGTCAGACGCCAGGGAATATGATGTGGAAAGTTGGGAGATGTTCTAATGGACTATTCTCTTTCCTCCAGGAACGACTCAAGAGGAGAGAAAGACCTGTCATCCACCTTCAGAAAGCTTTCGTCCCGATTAAAACTCATTTTCTATTCTTTTCTATTCTCGTCTCTTCTTCTTTCTTCCCTCCTCTCCATTTCTTATGTTTTCTCTACTAACTTTTCTTCTTCTCCTTCTTCTCTCCTCTTATATTCTATTATTTTGTATTCATATTATGGATATTATTTTTTGGGGCCCAGGACTTAATCCTACTGCATGTATGCAATACAATTTGAGGCGGAACTTTTCACAGCCTTTACTTTTGAAACGTCGTCTTGGAGACGTGAGCAAACGTTTTCTTGCCTGTACAGCGCTCAGCCCCTCGTTGATGGTACTAAGTTCGAATGCTGTCTGAAAAGCGTCTTAAGCTGGGCGTGCGTTTACTTTAGAGTCACTCTCCAAGTGGGTAGATAGGGAGGGTGTTGATTTGCCCGCACGCACGCACGCACACCCACACCCACACACCACACACACGCACGCACACACACACACACACACACACACACGCACACACACACACACACGCACACGCACACGCACACGCACGCACGCACGCACGCACACACACACGCACACACACACACGCACGCACGCACGCACACACACACGCACACACACACACACACGCACACGCACACACACACACACACACACACACAGACACACGCACACACACACACACACACACACACACACACACACACACACACACACACACACACACACACACACGCACACACACACACACACACACACACACACAGCCTAAAACAATAGAGCCGGTATGATGTGTTTTGCATCATCATATGATAAATACAGTATCTTGAGAACTTGATTGCTGACATGGAAAATATTTTGGGACAATATCAACAATGGACTAATGAAACAAATACCAAAATATTGTTTTTCTTTTGAATGCAGTTGGATTGCACCCTTGGCAGCTGCTCGTGTGTCTCCTGGCAGGCTCCTGTGTCTTGGACTCATTCCGTCATGCCCTCTCCAGCCTCAGGGGTAGTACTACTGGGACGGGAGGGAATAGTGAGGAGTCAGAAAGTGGAATGAGGCAGGGTGTGGTTTTAAGGTGTGGAGGGCCTGCTGCTCTGGTGTTGTTGACAGAGAGCGACGGAGGAGGGGAAGGAATGGGAAGAAGGGAGGGAAAGAAGGGACCCAGCTAGCACAGTGGATCTGGGCCGATTCCGGCTGAGAGTCGGGGAACTCAACTGAGAGTCAGTCTCAGCCGTCGTCATGTGGCCCAAGTCTGGGGCGCCTTAGGGAGTATTACTTATGGCAAGGATGCAGGGATTGAGCTCGGCGCCGATTCCTGTGTGAGTTATCTAGCCCAAATGTATTACTTGGGGCTCAGGCCGATTGGGGTTACTCTCTGACAGATGATGACACGGGCTGCTTTATATACAGTGCCTTGCGAAAGTATTCGGCCCCCTTGAACTTTGCGACCTTTTGCCACATTTCAGACTTCAAACATAAAGATATAAAACTGTATTTTTTTGTGAAGAATCAACAACAAGTGGGACATAATCATGAAGTGGAACGACATTTATTGGATATTTCAAACCTTTTTAACAAATCAAAAACTGAAAAATTGGGCGTGCAAAATTATTTATTCTTTAAGAGTCCTGTTTAAGTTGTGTTTTAGTATTTTGCTACTTTGTGGATGGAGCCTCCCGAGTGGCGCAGCGGTCTAAGAAACTATGTTGCTACAGATGCTAGTTCCATACCCGTGCCGGCTGTGACTGGGAGACCCCTGAGGCGACCCCCAGGGTTGCCCGAGTTAGGGGAGGGTTTAGCCTTGTCCTTGTCCCATCACGCTGTAGCGACTCCTGTGGCGGGCCAGGCGCATGCACGCTGACAAGGTCGCCAGGTGTACCTCCAACATAATTTTTCTGGGGGGTGGATAAAATTACTCAAATCGGGTCATTTGTAGACATGTATTTACATTTGCACCCGGCCACTCTGGGGGGATCCTGGCCGGCTGTATTCAGACAGAAACAGCCCGATGTACGTGGGCCGATTCTGGGCAGTCTTTCATTTTGATTCTGGGCCGAGTCCGGCACCCGATTCTGTCCCGTTTCAATCGGTTAGCTAGCTGGGGAGGGAGGATGAGTAGCAGTTAAGAGTGACTGAGGAACTTGAGCTATACCCCAGACAGGTAGAGAGGGGAGGATGGGAAAAGAAGGAGGGGAAGAGGAAGAAAGATGGAAATGAAGAGAAAGAGGAAGAGGGGCTGGGGGAGGCAGTGGGGTTAAGAGAAGGAGAAAAGAAGTGTGGAATACATCCCCAGACAAACAGAATCACAGATCAGATAAATACTTTGTGTAGAGTTACAGAGGAAGAATGAAAGGTGTCTCCATGCCTTTGCTCTCAGTAGCTGCTCCTTGCTCTGCCTTGTCTAGGAACAGTTGAATTTCCTTGATACATCACAAGGCCTGGCTCTGAAAAGTCTCTGATTAGAGGAATGCTGCCTGGTCAGTGTCGGGAGGGGAGGAGGGAAGGCGGGAGGGGAGGAGGGAAGGCAGGAGGGGAGGAGGGAAGGTGGGAGGGGAGGAGGGAAGGCGGGAGGGGAGGAGGGAAGAAAGCGTAGATAGGTTTTGTAGAGGAGTAAAGCTTCACCTATCCTTTATTTCACCGGGCAGGTTCCAGTTGAGATCGATAACTCTTTTGCAAGGCAGTCCTGGTCAAGAGGCTTCGACACAAGTCACAGTGTGTGTCAGAAGATGGACGCATATAATCCAAAACATCAAATAAAACTACCATAGCAATGTGTCTTGATTTACAAAGTAGGCTACTGCCTGTCCACGCATACTTATGTGAGGGTTACTGTACCTAGTAGAAGTAGGTTTTTAAACCACCCCAAATGATTGTGATTTAATTTGACCATAAAAAGAGCTATTGAGTAAATTCCACTTTGATGAAATTGAGCTCTTTCTCTTATGCTCTTGTGGTTATGAAGTAGCCTATTAACAATCATAAGGAGTGTTTGGAAATGGGGTCAAATGGAGTCAATCTTTATATGTACTGCGTCACCGAGAAGATCTCAATTGCATACTCCTCACATCCTCTCTCCTCGTCTCCTTCTCAAAACCCATTGGACGAGAAAGACAGAGGTCCCGCCCCTCTGAACTTCTCCAATGCGGTTTGAGAAGGAGACGAGGAGAGACGAGAGAGGACACGAGGACTGTGCAATTGAGATCTTCCCGTCTCTCTTGAATGCTACCTTCCTTCAGTTTCTGGGCAAGCACATGCTCCAGAGCCACTCTTTCTTCCCCCTCATCCACCTCCCCCTGCTCCTCCTCCACTCATTGGCTGATCACCCCATCTGGTGAACTCGTTTTATGCTGACCCCGATCAGGACCGTTTCACTTATTTTGCCTACACTCCCCGGGCCACTCTCTTTTCCTCCCTCTGTCTCTCTGTTTATTTGTGTACATTCCATTTCATTTCTCTCTCTCTCTCTTTGTATGTTTATTGTTCTCTTATAATCTTTCTTTTTGGTTTCTTATTGTCTCTCTGATTCTTTCTGATTCTGGCCCCTTTTTTTCTCTATTCCAAAAGTTGTTGTTGATATATACTCAACGGCTGTCTCTCTCTCCTCTCCATATACAGTAATGTAAGCTTCCCTGGCTTATTGCTATCCCAGTGGTTTAAAGTACTCAAATGACTGTTTAGAGGGTGGCCCCTGCAGGGGCCTGTCTGTTATCATGATCATTATCATGTGAATGAACGCAGTGCCGTTAAAGGGGGGGGGGGTGATCTCATGGGATTGTATGTGAAGTTAATGTGATAACATGTGACAACATGTGTGAAGCAACATGTGATGACCTGAAACTACCCGTGACAACCTGTGATGACCTGAAACTACCCGTGACAACATGTGATGACCTGAAACTACCCGTGACAACCTGTGATGACCTGAAACTACCCGTGACAACCTGTGATGACCTGAAACTACCCGTGACAACATGTGAATGACCTGAAACTACCCGTGACAATCTGTGATGACCTGAAACTACCCGTGACAACATGTGATGACCTGAAACTACCCGTGACAACCTGTGATGACCTGAAACTACCCGTGACAATCTGTGATGACCTGAAACTACCCGTGACAATCTGTGATGACCTGAAACTACCCGTGACAACCTGTGATGACCTGAAACTACCCGTGACAACATGTGATGACCTGAAACTACCCGTGACAACCTGTGATGACCTGAAACCTGACAATGATGACCTGAAACTACCCGTGACAACCTGTGATGACCTGAAACTACCCGTGACAACCTGTGATGACCTGAAACTACCCGTGACAACCTGTGATGACCTGAAACTACCCGTTCACAACATGTGATGACCTGAAACTACCCGTGACAACATGTGATGACCTGAAACTACCCGTGACAACACATGTGAGCACATGATCTCATTTTAAAAGCGACAAGAGGGGGATGCAAAATGATCTGTAAAGGATAACCATCTGTTTTTGGAATACCTCACATATGTGAAATGACATGCAAACGGAGATTACTGTTCAATTTGAGAAGGGCGCTTGCTTTTTCACCGTTCACGTCACGGGCCGCAGACGGCTGCACCGTGGCTCCTGCTAATAGAACTCCCTCTACCTTGTCACGTGCTCACATGTTGTCACTTGTTCACTTTCATGTTGTCACATGATGCTCTCCTTGTTGAAACGGGATCACGTGAAATTGGGTAAGGACCATGGTAAGGTTTCTCGTACGATGTTCAAGACTTTAGTTTTTACCAGTCGCCGGGATGTCACATAGTGGTCCCAAACCATTATAAGTAAGGTAATGGTATGAAAGTAAGTGGTACGCTGTTCATCTAAAATATGACCCCACCTGGGATTTGAACTCACATCCTCTGCAAAAAAAGTGCCACCTGCACTGCTGTTTCATTTATCAATGAATCCGACTATTCGCTCATTATTGATTCCATTGAAAACACGTTTTCACACGTGACATGTCAAATGCGAAGTGTTCCAAAAACACAGTTTCGCTTGATATCACATGCCATTCTCCGTGAGGGGTTACCCACAGTGCTATTTCCATAGACGATTATCCCTCCATTGTATTTGTCCCCTCAAGCCTTTAACCCAGAGAAACTGTCGGGTTGGACTCTAACCAAACTCAATGATCATGACAATTTCATATCATTTCCCCATCTATTGCAGACGAATGTCGTTTTATTTCCAACCACCTTCCAAACCTGTGCAACCCCACTACTTCATACCTTCTCTCTCTGATCAAACATCTTTACATCTTGCCAGTGGATATTTACCTGGAGACCTGAAACGTGGCCTTCCTCTCTATCCTCCAACCGGAAACTCTCCAATTGAACTATACCATCCGTCAGTCTCCATCCCCACCTCGTATGCACGTTTATCTAGCCACTATGCCCGTGTGTCTCCCCATATTTAGTTATTCATCTTTCAACATCTACTTGACATAACCAAGTACTATAATCACATCCTCTCAGGGTGTCACAATCCGTTATATAAGGTAACCTCTGTCTTAGAAGGCCCAACCAAGTGGAAGGGCTTCCTACCTTTATGATATAACCCTGCAGACCGGGGCTAATTCTTTTCGTCTGGCCGAATAGGGATTGGGTGGAGAGGCGACGTTTTGTTTGGGTGGGGTTCTGTAATTGCAGGTAGGTCCTGGAACTAGGCACCGAGCCAGGCACTGGCACCTGTGTGCAGGCAGGAGAAGGCGTCTGCTTCGGCTCTTGCTGTGATTAAGGGTTGGTGTTTGTGTTTGTGTTTGTGTTTGTGTTTGTGTTTGTGTTTGTGTTTGTGTGTGTGCGTGTGTGCCTGCGTGCATATCGAATCAGCGATATTGGACCCTCCCACCACTAGAATAGGTTCATGTACACCTAGCTTATACATTTAGCCTATGTATACAAATAGATCTCTCACATGGAACCATAGAGTCCTCAGCATATTTGGCATGCTCTCTCGTTGCCGTTTTTCTCCTTCTCTTTTCTTTTCCTTTTGCTGGCGTGTCCCATCCCTGACACTCCACAGCAGCACTCCCCTACTGTTGATGTGGCAGTGAGGAAAAGGGAGGAGGAGGAGGAGGAGGAGGAGGAGGAGGAGGAGGAGGAGGAGGAGGAGGAGAAGGAGATGTAGGAAAGGGTCTTTGAGACGTTACTCTGTCATTACACAATATGATCCTCACTTGAATGAGTCCTTAACGTGTGTTTCACCGCTAAATGATTGCTTAACTAATCTTTGCAACCATTTCTTTTGTTTTCGACTGACACAGATTATATGGATTCGTTGAGCGTGACGACGTAAAATAGTGCATTACACTGTATATATAAACGGATAGTTAACAGATAGGAGGTCAGTGTGTCAGCTAGATAAACAGTGTAGATGCCCAGTCTTAGAGAAGCGCCTGCTAATAGCAGCAGATGTGCAGCTCTTAACATGGAGGACTGCTAGGGCTTGTCGGCAGAAGAGGTCACATGATCTCCTTCCATTGTTCTCTCTCTCTCTCTCTCTCTCTCTCTCTCTCTCTCTCTCTCTCTCTCTCTCTCTCTCTCTCTCTCTCTCTCTCTCTCTCTCTCTCTCTCTCTCTCTCTCTCTCTCTCTCTCTCTCTCTCTCTCGCAGACACGCAGAGAGATGAGAGGGAGAACAGCAGAGAGAGAAGTGACAGAATAGCAGAATATATGGCTGGCCAGACACCCAAACACATACGTACACATCAAGGTGTCCTGCGCTACGTGGCCTTTGACCCCTGTAATTGAAGGGGTGTGGAGGAGTGGGAACCCTGAGGCTGTATTGGAATAACAGCAACAAGTTCTCACGTTTTTACCAATTTGACCTCAGATTTGGATATTTATCCGCATTTCACCAAACGTCAAATTTCAAGTTGATCCAAACGTCACATTTTGGGATGGGGTCAAAACATGACTTTTAAACATTCATTCTGAATGGTCAAGGTAAGGCTGAAGGTTTGTGACAGGGTAAAAAAACAAAAAGAGAAAATAAGTGTCTACCACTAGGATTGAACACACCACCATCCGATCCAGAATCATGGAATTACGCCATAGAGAATGATAGGGGCCTCTAGATGGCAATATAGGTGGCAATGTGCATGCTTTCAGTTTGCTTGTCAACTCATAGTAGTAGAAGAATAAAACGGACTACTTCAAAATGGAGATGGCCTCAATGGTGCTGCAAGTGCTCTCATAGAAGCCATGAAGGGATAGACACAATGATGCGATATCTATCTAAGTCTATGGATTACGTCCATCCGCCATTATGGTAATAGCACATACTGTTGTCCCAGGCGGACGGTTTTAAAGGCATTTCCCGACGTCCTCAGGATAGTCGTCCAAATTTCTTAGTCAATCTTGAACGATCTCCCTGATAACAGACAACATTCCCCCAAACAGTCTTTGTTTTTACAGTGTGTATGCGTTGGTACTGTTTAATATGCTTCCATTCCACTGACAACAATGACTGTTCTTATCAAGAAGCACAAGCTTGACATTGAAGGATCAGGTCCATGTTGTCAAGTGGAATGAGATATCCTGTCATGCCCTGGAAAAAAGAAAGGCCTACATGTGTCAGATGAGTTCCTTCAGACGCAGACTGGACAATGGCAGATGAAGTACAGAAGGAGGTTCTTGCATTTCCAGGCCTTTCTAACTTGGATACAGACAGAGAGAGAGAGAGAGAGAGAGATCACACAGAAAAACTGTCTGACCAACAAAACGACTCATATGGTCATCCTCAACGAGCCAATCAGATAAGAGTATGTCTGTCTTCAGCTCCACCCCCCTTTTCACCAAGCCCAAAACCCCGCCCTCATTCATGACTCCAAGTTTTCCACTGAGGCGCCACGTGACCTGAGTGGGTCCAGATACGCAGATGAGCCGTTCAAACAAAGCTGAGACAAATCACCCAGTGAGGTGGAGGACGACGGCGGCCATTTTCTTCCACTGCAGTAAAATAAACAATTCTGTGTTGTGAGTCATCCCCCCCCAGCCCCATCGCCTCACGTCACATGACCTGCAGCTGGAGCCATTAGCTGGTTTGGTTTGTTATGGAGCGGCGACCCTCACATCTGGATCTGGACATCTGGATGCTTTCCTTTTCCGCTCCCCCTTTATTTCCCCCCCTTCCTCTATGCCTCTCTTTTCTTCCCTCAGTCTGACTTGATTGCCTGGCTGCTTTGGGGGTGTTGCTGACTTCCTTCGGCAGCCACCAGAGGGACATGGGTTGGGTCTGTGCAGCGACCACCACCGTCATTTTTACTCAGGACTTTTTGTTGTTGTTGTTGCTAACACTTCCTTTGAATACGCCCCTCGTGGACACTGCACATCCTTAGATGTTCCACAAACTATCCGAGGAGGATGACGCAAATGTTTCTACCTGTGAGGTGTGTCAAGTCTTAGGCTAACTAAAAGTGGGAGGCTACTAGGAAGCACTCAGAAAACAGAGGCAGTGGTGCACAGTCTGAGGGGGTATTCGTTTGATTCATCAGGCTGAGGTTAGGGTCCGTGACGCAGGCATATGAAGATTGACTGCTTTTCTCCCGGAAGGAGTTTCCCTGCAAAAAATGTTTTCGCAGTAATTGACCCAAACAAACAAGGTTGAAACGGAAGGGTTTAATGATAGAGGGAAAGGGGGGAGGGGGTGTAATAGGGAGAGAAGGGGGTACAAAGGGAGGGTGGGGAAGAGAGAGAAAGAAAGAGAGAGAGAGAGGAGGAGGGTAGAAAGGGCGTAAGGAGAAAAGAGAGAGGAAAGTGGAAAATAGGCCATAACTGTCAGAGAGTCTCCCTCCACTCTGCAGACACGATCTAAGTTCTTGTCCTCTCTACGTGACTGTGACATGGCATTTTCCCTAAGTCTAACCCCACCTCAGTTCTGAGTACCATGAGAGTGTACTCTGAGATGGGCCTACACTCTTAGAAAAAAAGGGTTCTTCGGGTGAGAGATCCTTTTTTTGGTTCCAGGTTGAACTCTTTACCTTTCCAGGTAGAACCCTTTATGGAAAGGGGATGACATGAAACCCAAAAGGGTTCTACCTGGAGGCAGAAAGGGTTCTCCTATGGGAACAACCGAAGAACCCTTTTAGGTCCTACGTAGCACTTTTTTTCTAAGAGTGTATGATGCTAGGTCAAATCTTAAAAAGACTGTGTGCATGTCTGTGAGTGTTTGCTCTGTTTACACATTCATACAATAATTGTGAGTGGGACAAGTCTTTAAATTGTGCAGTATTAGCAATAGTGTGTGTAGCGCGCGCACCTGTGTGTGTGTGTGTGTGTGAGTGAGTGAGTGAGTGAGTGAGTGAGTGAGTGAGTGAGTGAGTGAGTGAGTTGCCGCTTCTGTGGCTCTTCTGTGGATCTCATTAGAGACCTACAATGTATCAAGACGCTGGGGGAGCCTATTGGACAGCACCTGCATCGATTGAGAGTCCCGCCCCTCCGCCCACTTCTTGCCAAGGGGCTCTGGGGGGGGGGGGATACATACTATTGCACCTATTAGCCCCAAGGGGCATGCTTCTGAACACAGCCTACAGAAATACTCTATACTCTGTATAAATCCTTTTTTTTTACAGCAGTCTAAACTAGAAAAAAAACACATGGAATTGGATATTTCAAGCCACATTTCAAACCACCTTCGTAGGTGGTTTGAAATCAGATACAAATCTGATTCCTGGCCATACAACTTGTGTCTGAAAGGTGAAATCTGATTTATTTGCCCTCAAGTGTTTTTTGTACTGTTATTTGACGTATCTTGGTACTTGCTAACTGCTCTGTTGACAGTTTGGCAAGAACAATGCAGTAGCTAACTAGCTCGTTAATTGTTCACAATTATCTGCTAGGAAGCAAAACAGCTGCATAGCGAGCTTGTTAACTGCTGTGGCTAGCCAAAAATGACTTGTCTTGAGGCTTTAAAAGATTTCTTACACCATGACGTCGCACATTCAAAGCAAATAGAAAACGTCCATGGCAGGCATTGTTTTCAAAATCAAATCAAGTCAAATGTTATTGGTCACATACACATGGTTAGCAAATGTTCATGCGAGTGTAGTGAAATGCATGCTTCTAGTTCTGACAGTTTCTAACAAGTAATCTAACAATTTTGAGAGATAATGTTTAAAGTGACTAGTGATGCATTCATTGAAGTGTCCAGTGATTGGGTCTCAATGTGGGCAGCAGCCTCTCTGAGTTAGTGATGGCTGTTTAACAGTCTGATGGCCTTGAGATAGAAGCTGTTTTTCAGCCTCAGGTAGATTGCCCCCGGTGATGCGTTGCGCAGACTGCACCACCCTCTGGAGAACCTTGCGGTTGAGGGTGGTGCAGTTGCCGTACCCGGCTGTGATACAGCCCAACAGGATGCTCTAGATTGTGCATTTGTAAAAGTTTGTCAGGGTTTTGGGTGACAAGACACATTTCTTCAATCTCCTGAGAGGCACAGTTGTGCCGTTTTGACCACACTGTCTGTGTGATTGGACCATTTCAGTTTGTCTGTGATGTGTACGCCCTGGGAAACTTAAAACTTTCACCTTCTCCACTGCTGTCCCTTCGATGTGGATAGGAGGGTGCTCCTTCTGCTGTTTCCTGAAGTCCACAATCATCTCATTTGTTTTGTTGACGTTTAGTGAAATGTTGTTTTCCTGACACCACATTCAGAGTGCCCTCACCTCCTCCCTGTAGGCTGTCTCGTCGTTGTCGGTGATCAGGCCTACCACTGTTGTGTCATCGGAAAACTTAATAGTGATGTTGGAGTAGTGCCTGGCCATGCAGTCATGAGTGAACAGGGAGTACAGGAGGGGACTGAGCACGCACCCCTGAGGGGCCCATGTGTTGAGGATCAGCATGGCGGATGTGTTGTTGCCTACCATTACCACCTGTGGGCGGCCCGTCAGGAAGTCCGATCTTTAGTCCCAGGGTCCTTAGCTTATTGATGAGCTTTGAGGGCGCTATGGTGTTGATAACATTCTCACATAGGTGTTCCTTTTGTCCAAGTGGGAAAGGGCAGTGTGGAGTGCAATAGAGATTGCATCATCTGTGGATCTGTTGGGGCGGTATGCAAATTGGAGTGGATAAACAGGGCCTTAAGTCTTCCACGTCAACACCATGAAAAAGTGCTTAGAGGGTTTTTTCTCCTCCCTTTATTGGCTGTTTTTAAAGGGGTCCCCCTAGGTGTTTCCACCTAGCTGGGGACCGGGGTTTTGTGCTCATTTGGGGGCTCTTAAAGCTCCATGTTTCCATAGGCTGTGGAAAGTAATCTCGTTGGCCACTGTCTCTCTACTTTACCTGCCCTCTGTTATCTATTAGTGCTTAGCATGTTGGTGGGGGGAGGGGTTATGAGACGCTGGGGGAGGTGAACTAGGGGGATCTGGCCACCTTTGATGTCTCAGCTTACCTGCTAAAAGCCCGGGGACCGGGCTCCTGGCATGGGCCATGCAGGGCCATAAAGGGCCAGTTAGTAAGGCCCAGGAAATGAAGCCTCCTGTTCTGTTTGAGGAGGGCCCCTGAAAGTGGCCCCTGCTGGGGGTCTTCCCACTTCCTGCCAGCTGGCCAGAGGGATGGAAGAACAGGAGCTGATAAGAACAGGACCAGAGATATGACTTTCTATCATTTTACGGAAGATGGAGGGAGGGAGGAAAGGGATGGAGGGATGGAGGGAGCAGGGGAGGAGAAAGAATAATTAATGCGTTCAACTCTGACTTTGAAAGTGCTTTGTAATTGCATGGTGTTAGATGATCAGCAGTTTGTGGTTCCTGAGCTGATGATGTCACACATACTTGGTCCTAACTGGGTTCTACTTCTCCAGGTTCTGTTGTTTATTTTATTTTATTTTTTTATTAATTTTTTTATTTCACCTTTATTTAACCAGGTAGGCTAGTTGAGAACAAGTTCTCATTTGCAACTGCGAACTGGCCAAGATAAAGCATAGCAGTGTGAACAGACAACACAGAGTTACACATGGAGTAAACAATTAACAAGTCAATAACACAGTAGAAAAAAAGGGGAGTCTATATACAATGTGTGCAAAAGGCATGAGGAGGTAGGCGAATAATTACAATATTGCAGATTAACACTGGAGTGATAAATGATCAGATGATCATGTACAGGTAGAGATATTGGTGTGCAAAAGAGCAGAAAAGTAAATAAATAAAAACTGTGGGGATGAGGTAGGTGAAAATGGGTGGGCTATTTACCAATAGATTATGTACAGCTGCAGCGATCGGATAGCTGATGTTTGAAGTTGGTGAGGGAGATAAAAGTCTCCAACTTCAGCGATTTTTGCAATTCGTTCCAGTTACAGGCAGCAGAGTACTGGAACGAAAGGCGGCCGAATGAGGTGTTGGCTTTAGGGATGATCAGTGAGATACACCTGCTGGAGCGTGTGCTACGAATGGGTGTTGCCATCGTGACCAGTGAACTGAGATAAGGCGGAGCTTTACCTAGCATGGCCTTGTAGATGACCTGGAGCCAGTGGGTCTGGCGACGAATATGTAGCGAGGGCCAGCCGACTAGAGCATACAAGTCACAGTGGTGGGTAGCATAAGGTGCTTTAGTGACAAAACGGATGGCACTGTGATAAACTGCATCCAGGTTGCTGAGTAGAGTGTTGGAAGCGATTTTGTAGATGACATCGCCGAAGTCGAGGATCGGTAGGATAGTCAGTTTTACTAGGGTAAGCTTATCAGCGTGAGTGAAGGAGGCTTTGTTGCGGAATAGAAAGCCGACTCTTGATTTGATTTTCGATTGGAGATGTTTTATATGGGTCTGGAAGGAGAGTTTGCAGTCTAGCCAGACACCTAGGCACTTATAGGTGTCCACATATTCAAGGTCGGAACCATCCAGTGTGGTGATGCTAGTCGGGCATGCGGGTGCAGGCAGCGATCGGTTGAAAAGCATGCATTTGGTTTTACTAGCGTTTAAGAGCAGTGTCAAGCACTCCCCCAACTGGAGTTTTGTGATGATATTTTTTATAATGTGTACCTGTTCATAGTATAGCAACACATCTGCTTGTCGTCAGCAGACCCTGAGAAAGTGCTGATTAGAGCAACCTGAAAACTACAAAAAGTTTTAGGAACTCTGCATCAACAAAGAATAAAACATAAAACCGTCTCACAGATGGACCATTATTTACTAAATAAGGCCGTTGGTGGAGATCATTCTCTCTTATAGAAGTGATTGAACTCTGATGAAGTGCAATAGATCACATTGAGTATCACTTTATCTCTAAGGTGGATGTGTTTACTTTCATTATATTACCCACCTCACCTCTCTGTTTTTTGTTTTCCCCACCAACCATGCTACGTGGTTTTATTCTTTTTTCCGAGCTCAGCCTCATATTTTCCCCTGGGTAGGGGGGGTTCTCGTCCACTCACCCATTTACTGTGGCCCCCAGCTGGTTCCTGGCTGCCCATGAAAGGGTCTGTGAGACCTGGGGACACCGTAAAAGCACCAGGACACCCAGCATGCCCCTCCTTGATCCTTCGTAGTGTAGTGTAAAACTGTTGCCGTCGGCAACATCAGGTTCTGGAACCCGCTACTGAGTTACAGTAAGCAACTTGTACTTATGGGTCCCATCTATCCAAGGCAGTGGAGGTTGCTGAGGGGAGGACGGAAGCCACGTGTTTGATATTGTTGATACCTTTCCACTTATTCCGCTCCAGCCATTACCATGGAGCCCGTCCTCCGCATTTAAAGTGCCACCAACCTCCTGTGATCCAAGGGTTGGTTATTGACGCTGTGTTGACAGAGGAAAAACATGCAAAGATGTATTTTCTTTGCACTGTATCTACTGTCATAGTATTCTTATCCCTAATGACTCGTCAGAACCAGTAAGGACAGCTGTCGTTACCCAGGTGTATTATCAGACATGGTGCGAGTCCCAAATTGCACCCTATTCTCTATAAAGTACACTACTTTTGACCCCAAATAGAGGGTGCTATTTAGGGCGCAGTTTGTTCTATATCGGGGTCCAGCTCGCTAACCACTCCACCACACAGTACCAAAGGTTTAACAATACACCGAGCTAGGTCTGGGCTCCTTCTCTTTAGAGACGCATCCAGCGTAATGCTCTCTCATCGAGTCTCTTCCTGTTTAAGATTAAGAGGAATGCTGGCCATTAAACAGGGTCAGTGGGAAGAGAAGGGGAGGTGACCGAGGTTCACGGCTCACCCAAAGCAACCACGGCTTCCTCCAAAAGGAATATCACTGAAACGCCGTAACTACCAAACTGCCACTTTTTAATCTGTTGCATTGGTTAAATATCAATTATGTCAAAATCATCACACTTGAATTGAGAATTGAACCATCAGCCATAAAAGGTCTGGTCTTTGAGAAAAAGTCTTGTTTTTGTGTAGCGAAAGCAGTAAATAAATGGATATCCAACGCTAGCAGCATACTAAGCTGTTGTCTATGTTGCACTATGAACTGAAGTGTTTTACTGCGATACCAGAATGTCACTTTAACTTCTTAAAGGTCCATCTAAAGCCCGACTTAGATGGACTTTTTCCTAGTAAGAAAAATAAAGTACATTCCTAGCATTTTGTCCTCGTGTCTCGCTTTTCCTAAATAGGAGGATTCTGGAATCTTAGAAAATGAATGCAGGTTGCTCATATTTTAAGTTCTGGACTTGGGTTGGATAGGTGAAGTTCCCTACCTCCCCACTTCCGTTATAGATTCAGCAGTCTTAATCGTTTTACAAGACTATCTGGTGCGGCTGAAATGCCTGGACTACTGGCTACTGTATGTGTCCACAGAGTCTAGAGCTTCACTCTGGCTGCAATTTGACGGGTCTCGGCTGCTTGCCCGTGAGCAGCCTCTGCTGTGGGCTCTGTCCTTTTGCTTGATGTCACCGTGGCCTCTGGAAAAGCAGCCCGTCTGCTTTTGTCATCCGGTTTTTACCGCTCCTCAGAGAGTTGGTCTCGGCAGTAATGGGCCCCGGGACACTTCCACTCCACCAAAGGAAGAGAGAAAGAAAAGAGCGATGTGGATTGCAAATGTTTTTGTGATACTCGCCCTTTTATAGATCCATTCAGTCTTGAAGAGCCTGTGTACTGATGACAGACATAACACTTAGTTACTTAAACCAGAACATATAAAAGCCAACATTTCTTTGTAACCAGCTGGCAGTAGTCTTGGGGTTGGTGGCCTTACAATTGAACCAGTGGTTAACAGGTGATATACCGCCACGTGAAAAGGCTGAGGTGTTTGATGATATCACACACCTGTTAGAGATGCATCGGGATGTTTGGAACGTTTCACACACCTGTTAGGTGATCTATAGTACTCTGCACCAAAATATACTAAATAAATACAAAAATATAAACGCAACATGAGCTGAAATAAAAGATCCCTGAAATGTTCCATATGCACAAAAAGCGTATTTCTCTAAAATGTTGTGCACAAATATGTTCACATCCTTGTTAGTGAGAATTTCTTGTTTGTCAAGATAATCCATCCACCTGACAGGTGTGGCTTATTAAGAAGATTATTAAACAGCATGATCATTACACAGGTGCACCTTGTGCCGGGGACAATAAAAGGCCACTCTAAAATGTGCAGTTTAGTCACACAACACAATGCCACAGATGTCTCAAGTTGAGGGAGCGTACAATTGGCATGCTGATGGCTGCAATGTCCACCAGAGCTGTTGCCAGAGAATTGAATGTTTATTTCTCTACCATAAGCCACCTCCAATGTTGTTTTAGAGAACTTGGCAGTACGTCCACCAGGCCTCACAACCGCAGACCATGTGTGTGACGACGGGTGGGTGATTATTATTATATTATTATATTATTATTATATTATTATATTATTTATTATATATTATTATATATGTCAATGTTGTGAACAGAGTTCCCCATGAGAGTTCCCCATGAGGGTGGTGAGGTTATGGTATGGGCAGGCATGAGCTACGGACAACAAACACAATTGCATTATGTTGATGGCAATTTGAATGCACAGAGATACCGTGGCGAGATCCTGAGGCCCATTGTCGTGCCATTCATTCACCGCCATCACCTCATGTTTCAGCACGATAATGCACAGCCCCATGTTGCAAGGATCTGTACACAATTCCTGGAAGCTGAAAATGTCCCAGTTATTTCATGGCCTGCATACTCACCAGACATGTCACCCAATGAGCATGTTTGGGATGCTCTGGATCAACGTGTACGGCAGCATGTTCCAGTTTCTGCCAATATCCAACAACTTTGCACAGCTACTAAATAGGATTGGGACAACATTCCACAGGTCGCAATCAACAGCCTGATCAACTCTATGCGAAGGAGATGTGTTGCGCTGCATGAGGTAAATGGTGGTCACACCAGATACGGACTGGTTTTCTGATCCACGCCCCTACCTTTATTTTTACGGTATATGTGACCAACAGATGCATATCTGTATTCCCAGTCATGTGAAATCCATAGACCAGGGACAAATGAATTTATTTCAATTGAATCATTTCCTTATATGAAATGTAACTCAGTAAAATATTTGAAATGGTTACGTTTATATTTTTGTCCGGTATACATTGTTTCTTCTCACAAACAAGACCATTGAGGCCCATAAGGCTCTTGCGATGTAGTCCACTGCATGCACATTCAAGTTTCGTTGATTCAAACCAATTAAATAAAAGCTTTCATCGTGGGGCTCTTCATGCATTTTGAAAAAGTATGTCGGAGCATGTGTTTGCTTTATGACGTAATTCCATTTCTGTGTCATTGTGTCAGGAAATTGGTCATAGTCAAGTGACTGTAGAAATGTGTGTGTGTGTGTGTGTGTGTGTGTGTATGTGGTGTGTGTTGGGTCCGTCTGCTAAGCTCGAGGAGAAAACTCCTTCATATTGAAGCACCTGTTCTCCCTTTCAGAAACAGGTGACCAGATAGTCGGACTCACTTATTTTCTCACTCCCGCTCGTCTATTTTCCATCTTTCATATTCCAACTTACTCTCAGTCTCTAATTCAAACTCCCGACATAAAAAAAACATTCTCATATGCATGACTTACATCTGAAACTAGCAAAACGTTTGACTTATTTTCCCTTTCAGCCAATCATTTTACATTCTTTAACTCTGTTTTTCTCAACCATTAAAACATACGCTTCCCCGCCTTCTCTTTTTGCCTCACTCCTCATATTTCATCCGTCCTTTCATCTTCTCTCTCTCTCGACACCAGTGTGATCCGAGCGGAGGAAGGGATGGAAAGGAAGAAGGGGGGGGGCAGTGGTCAGAAGCCTCGGCGCTCTCCAACGCTGTAATCTGGGTGAGGCAGAAACGTCCAGCCGATCTCACGGGCAACAACCTCTAATTTGGGATATATTTTGAGAGGTTTATTGGGCTGGCTTCCCTGGTCTGAGGCTGAAACGTGGAGTCAACAATTACATTGTGTGATTTTCAACTCAAGCCCTATTCGCATGCAGGCAGGGAAGCAGGATCCTGTTGGCCACCGGTTGGTAAGGGCAAAACAGGATAAATCAAAGCTGCATTTTGGTGGAATGTTGAACTTTCACATTCTTTTTGAGGTCAAAATAGCTCGTCTATGATACAGTAATTAAACAAGTCAAGATGCAAAATACAACACTTAACAGTTGATAGTAGCTCGTCTTCCCTATACTTAGAATTGAGTGGCAATCCTTCCATACAGCTCAAAGACCAATTGTCCAGTCAATTGATATTGCTGTGCTGCGGTTGATTGCTGTTTTGGTGAGTTTCCCAACAGCAGATCACGCCGACAGACCACACTTGATAATAAGGCTGACTTTCACCTAATAATACATTTGACATAAGGGTATATAATAAATGCCATCAGTCATCTGCCTACAGCTTGGGGCTACATTACAAAACATGCCTTGCCATGAACTAATTTACCCCTCTGAAGTCGACCACATGGATGAGCCACGTAGATGAGCCATTAGAATCACCACGTTTAACAGGAGTAATAGGATCAACCTGTAAAACTCACGTCGCTTCCTATGTGCAGACGAACAAGCCCACGGTGGTATATAATAACCAGCCAGGGCCTCGTCCAGGTGTGTGTCCATAATAAATGCCATTCTGCTTGGGGAGCAAGACAACAGTTAAGCCATGCATGTGCTGCAGTACCATAAAAAGGTGATGACAAACAAAGAATTACCACTGTATGCAGATGACCTTTCACCCCCCTCAGAGTGGCAGGGTGGAAGATGTGTCAACAGCTGCCTATGGGAGTTAGCTGTTTATTGTCTTATTTACCATTCATTTTGGGCTGTGATGTATGAAGGTAACATATTTCAGTTTAAAAACTGCTTTCATTATGTCAAACTGCTTTCAAAGTCAAATGTATGAAAATATACAAAGCTGTATATCAATTTAACCGTACAATCCATGTGTACTGTTCACAGCATTTGAAATTACCATTTGATACAAACAGTCAGTGTGCCTTTGCACATTGCAAATTGAGTTCAAAGCTTTTATCAATTTCAGAATCAGGGAAAAATTGGACTAAATATCACCAATCGAGAAAACAGTCAGCTTTGAATGAAATATCTTTCAATAGTGCCCTAAAATCTGTATCCAACTTTTCATCTCTTAGAGGCCAATTTTCCACAGAGTGCTGGCACTGGTGCTTCAGGCCAGGGATGAGAGATGGGAGCTAGCTCACTAATCCCAGGCCTGGACCGGGACCACGCTGTTCTGGCATACTGTAGGACTACGTCCTAAATAGCACCCTATTCCCTACATACTGTTGAGCACTACTTTTTGACCAGCTCAAAAGTAGTGTGCCACATGGGGAATAGTGTGCTAATTGGGACATAGCTTAGGCCTCTGGACACATTCCAGCTTCTAGAAGCATCTGTCACTTGAGCCTGGAAAATGACTCCTCATTTATTGTCCTCTTTCTTTCCTTTTCTTTCATTCATTCCCTATTTCCACCTTGACTTAAGACACGTGGTTAGGAGTGAATACTGTTGCTCTAAAAGTAAACAATTCTAAGAGGGACAATATACAACACAGACTGAGTGTACAAAACATTAGGAACACCTTTCAAATATTGAGTTGCACCCGCTTTTGCACTCAGAACAGACTCGACCCATCATTGCATGGACTCTACAAGGTGTCGAAAGCGTTCCACAGGGACGCTGGCCCAGGTTGACTCCAATGCTTCCCACAGTTGTGCCAAGTTGGCTGGATGTCCTTTGGGTGGTGGAAAACTATTGAGCTTGAAAAACTCAGCAGCATTTCAGCTCTTGACACACTCAAACCAGTATGGTAGTAAGGTGCGCCTGCTACCATACCCCTTTCAAAGACACTTCAGTATTTTTTCTTGCCCATTCAACCTCTGAATGGCACATATACACAATCGATGTCTCAATTGTCTCAAGGCTTAACCCATCTCCGCCCCCTTCATCTACACTGATTGTATTGGATTTAACAATTGACATAAATAATGGATCATAGTTTACATCATGGAAAGAGCAGTTGTTCCTAATGTTTTGTAAACTCGGTGTATTTGGCCATAACGTCACGTTGTCCCAATCCCAAATTTGTATTAACTTAAACCTGAAGCTCAAATAATTCTGAATAAATATTGCGAGTGTACGAATGCCCTTACTTCCGTTCTAAACCATAGGGATTTGGGGTATGCAGAATTTTTTTCATTTATTGTATGTTAATTAAATGTCATGCTTTAATTCAACCTTTACACTTGTGCATGAAAAGCACTAAATTAAATATGTCTTACAGAAGAAATATGAAATGCATAAGCATGATAGCAGTTGAAAGGGAACCGTTTGGTGATTATGGTCAAGTTCTTAGACCAAAGGTGAGGACACAACAGTTCACCTGACACAAGCCTGAATCCAAACGTTACACGGTTGATTTTGTGATTTTACATTTGCTGTACTTTGTGCCGCATTTGTTGATAACGAAATCAATAAATGCTTTGGATACATTCGATAGTACGACAAGAATATTCCTGGAAAACGTGGGGTAGGTGCAACATAGGACACAAAAATGACAAGGGTTTGAGAGAGAAGACTAGTTGGCCACACACCTCTCCAAAGTGTGCACACTTCCTAAGTAACCTCAATGCACTTTTATGACTCAGAGTCTTCAGCTGTAAAGGCGCTTTGTTGAGTTCTCCTAGCTGTGCCTGTTGAGGAACTCGAGCGAGCACACTCTTCGTGGTTTTGTTTGGAACACAACCCTGCATCCCCGCCATCACACAATTACTGTTGTTATTTACGCAATCCAAAAACTGCCCATTATAACCGCAATGTGGGTCAAGTGGGCATAATTTGAAAGCTTGTTCTATTTCCAACATAACTTGCTAAGTTATAATATCGGATCTTACAGCGTTAGGCTTTCACAAGGCAACTGAGAGAAACAGGTCCTAATTCTGGTGCACATAGAAAGGAGAGTGTCGAGAGGAGCCATGAGTACATTCAGGTGCAGGTTCCACGGGGAATTTTCTCCACAACAGACGAACACAGGCTCATTCTGTTCAGAACAACCCATGTCATATTGTAACTGCCCGTCAAACATAGTGACCCAAAACGTTGACGCTATATGACACGTTTTATGATGGGGAAATGTGAAGCGCACATTTTTCCGTCTTGCCTGTATGACATCAAAGCAGTATTTATTGTAATCCTCAACGTCTCATCTTTCAAAATACATCAAGTCCTCTCTATTTACAGCATTTCCTTCACTCAGACAATGTTTTTCTGTTGCTAAAGTTGCCCAACAGTCACAAGGGCTGTGGGCAACTTCTTTTCGCCTTGAGGTGCTCAAGTTCAAAATGGCTGTCATTTACAGCATGATACGACTGAACAGCCACTGCGTTCCAATTTAGGCGCTTATTAGTGCCCAAATCTGCCATTTCCAACCCGTATACTGGTACAAGTCTAAAGGGCTACATGCCAGAATGTCATACTCATTTCGACTTTCCATCTAGTAGAATTTTCTGCACACTATTGAGGAAGAGAACAGTCCTTCGAGACCTACGTGTCAGACAACAGCTGATTATCACCTGAGGGGACACGCTGTACCAGAATGAATGAATGGCAATTAGATGACACATTCTCAGTAGGATGAGCTTAGTATGCTGATATTTGTTGCTTACTACATTAGTTCTTACTCAAGAGCACGTTCATAGTAGTAGGCTAGCCAGATTTTGGACATGGCCGTTGTGTACAATTTAACTGTCATCATTACACCCAAGCATTTCAAACCACAACCTTGATACTAACAATCCCTTCCATTTGTTTTGACTGCCTACAATGTCATCCCTGCTCTACATGGATGTTCAACTCTTATTCAGGTAGCTACTACCACTGCAATTGCTATGCCCTGGGGGAGAGAAGGGAAGGTTTTGTCTGGCAATTGAATTCAGGTGGAAATGCAGATGGAGGACGATACAGTAACAGGTTGGCTCCTCTGGGACCGTTGGAAAAACAAAGGCAGGCATTTCGATCAGGCATGGGGACGCCCCTGCACTGTGGCAGATGTTTTTTTCCCCCTCCGCTCACAGGAGCATCTGGATCCAGAGAGCAGATATTTGTGTGTGTGTGTGTGTGTGTGTGTGTGTGTGTGTGTGTGTGTGTGTGTGTGTGTGTGTGTGTGTGTGTGTGTGTGTGTGTGTGTGTGTGTGTGTGTGTGTGTGTGTGTGTGTGTGTGTGTGTGTGTGTGTGTGTGTGTGTGTGTGTGTGTGTGTGTGTGTGTGTGTAGAAGCCGAGTGAAATATGAATCAGTCTTTCCTAGGGTCAAAGACTGAGCACTAGCGTCTTGGACCTGAGGTCTGCTGGCTTAACAGTGGTGATAGGAAGAAAGAGAGTTAGAGACGGTGGGCCATGATGTGGCCATTGTGGGGACTGCCTACGTGACTAACTGTGTGTTTGAGCATTTATTTGTGTTGGGAGTGGCTTGATGTGAATGTTGAAACGGGGAGGACACCGATGAGGATACTGAGGAGTACAGTGTTCTTACAAAAGGCAAAATGAATCAATTATCCTGCAAACTTTAAAAAGTACTGTAAAATAACTATATTTCCTGGTTCACTTGCGATTTGTTACGTACATTTCCTGGACACCCCTCAAGCTTAAACTCTCCTCTAGCTCTCCTTCTCAACCTTAAACTCAGACTTATTTCCAAATATACATTATAGTAAGCTTGCTAACTTATTGACCCTGCTTTGTTACTTCCTAATTGAGGTCAATCTAAGCTGTTATGTCCACCCCAAAACTGATCACAACCAGTCATCCTGCTGAGTGTAAGACACATTTTCTCTCTCACTCTCTCAATTTCCACTCCCCTCTTCCAGCGAGATGTCTTTGTTTTTGTGTGAGAATTGTAGCGACGATTTTATGTCCTCCGTACTTTTAAGGGCCGCCATAGCCCTTTAATTTGGCGACATCAGCTAGATCACAAGGCCTTGCCGCACTGTGGTCGCCATCTTGCCACAGTGCGGCAAGCAGAGCCGGGGCAATGTGAAAGTCAAGGCTCTAGGGAGAAGTTGACACTAGGCAGTTGCACAGATCTAGGATCAGCTTATCCAGCTCCAATGTTAATTGTCATCAGTAAGAGGTGAAATGGAAAACTGCCAATACATGTAAGGGCTACTTTCACCAACAACTCAATCTGTTAACGCTGTTCCTTACATTTCTATCTGCAAATCCAGAGCCTGAATAGATCATATCATCTCAGACTGTACAATAGTCCAGAAAGCTTTAAATGTTGTATATAGGGATCTTTTAGCCTACAGTTTGCTCAAATCATGGATTGGTCAAATCAAATCAAATCAAATTTTATTTGTCACATACACATGGTTAGCAGATGTTAATGCGAGTGTAGCGAAATGCTTGTGCTTCTAGTTCCGACAATGCAGTGATAACCAACAAGTAATCTAACTAACAATTCCAAAAAAAACTACTGTCTTATACACAGTGTAAGGGGATAAGGAACATGTACATAAGGATATATGAATGAGTGATGGTACAGAGCAGCATACAGTAGATGGTATCGAGTACAGTATATACATATGAGATGAGTGTGTAGACAAAGTAAACAAAGTGGCATAGTTAAAGTGGCTAGTGATACATGTGTTACATAAGGATGCAGTCGATGTTGTAGAGTACAGTATATACATATGCATATGAGATGAATAATGTAGGGTAAGTAACATTATATAAGGTAGCATTGTTTAAAGTGGCTAGTGATATATTTACATCATTTCCATCAATTCCCATTATTAAAATGGCTGGAGTTGGGTCAGTGTCAATGACAGTGTGTTGGCAGCAGCCACTCAATGTTAGTGGTGGCTATTTAACAGTCTGATGGCCTTGAGATAGAAGCTGTTTTTCAGTCTCTCGGTCCCAGCTTTGATGCACCTGTACTGACCTCGCCTTCTGGATGATAGCGGGGTGAACAGGCAGTGGTTCGGGTGGTTGATGTCCTTGATGATCTTTATGGCCTTCCTGTAACAACGGGTGGTGTAGGTGTCCTGGAGGGCAGGTAGTTTGCCCCGGTGATGCGTTGTGCAGTCCTCACTACCCTCTGGAGAGCCTTACGGTTGAGGGCGGAGCAGTTGCCGTACCAGGCGGTGATACAGCCCGCCAGGATGCTCTCGATTGTGCATCTGTAGAAGTTTGTGAGTGCTTTTGGTGACAAGCCGAATTTTTCAGCCTCCTGAGGTTGAATAGGCGCTGCTGCGCCTTCTTCACGACGCTGTCAGTGTGAGTGGACCAATTCAGTTTGTCTGTGATGTGTATGCCGAGGAACTTAAAACTAGCTACCCTCTCCACTACTGTTCCATCGATGTGGATAGGGGGTGTTCCCTCTGCTGTTTCCTGAAGTCCACAATCATCTCCTTAGTTTTGTTGACGTTGAGTGTGAGGTTATTTTCCTGACACCACACTCCAAGGGCCCTCACCTCCTCCCTGTAGGCCGTCTCGTCGTTGTTGGTAATCAAGCCTACCACTGTTGTGTCGTCCGCAAACTTGATGATTGAGTTGGAGGCGTGCGTGGCCACGCAGTCGTGGGTGAACAGGGAGTACAGGAGAGGGCTCAGAACGCACCCTTGTGGGGCCCCCGTGTTGAGGATCAGCGGGGAGGAGATGTTGTTGCCTACCCTCACCACCTGGGGGCGGCCCGTCAGGAAGTCCAGTACCCAGTTGCACAGGGCGGGGTCGAGACCCAGGGTCTCGAGCTTGATGACGAGCTTGGAGGGTACTATGGTGTTGAATGCCGAGCTGTAGTGGGAAATGTTATAACGCAATCCAGTCTCTATCAAAAGTACCAATTGCTTGTGTGAATGTTAATGAATATCATACAGACTGGTTTCCCACACCCTCGGGGGTAAAACAAGGATATGCCTTATCGCCAACTTTGTTTGCTATGTTTATGGATGATTTGGCAAAAGAAATGAAACAGTCAAATATTGGAGTAAGATATGAGGATGAAATGCTAAGTATCATTTTACGGTATATGCTGATGATATTATTTTGCTAGGCAGAAACTGAACAAGATGGAAACTCGTGATCAACCAGACAAAAAACACAGGTGCTAAGAGAAGTGTTTTTTTCCCGTTTTGTTTTGTTGAAGAAATTCTTGAGTTTACTAGCACTTAATAAATATTTGGGTCTTTTTATTGATGAACATATTATCTTTCTATACAGAACATCTGTCCTGGCCGAGCTCTTGGGGGAGTTATAGGAAAAACCAAAACACTCAAAGATATTAGTTATGCTACGTATTCCAAACTGTACTAGTCATGCGTTTGTCCTGTTCTGGACTATTCAGCAGGAGTGTTGGGTGTCAAGAGGCATCTCAAAAACAAACATGTCCACAACAGAGCAGTACTTTGCTTTTTAGGTGTCCACAAGTTTGCACCTATATTTGCAATGACTGGGGACTTGGGCTGGGAACCCTGTGAGGTGAGATGGAAGGCGTGTATGGTGAGACGTTGGAATCGACTGTTGGATATGCCAATTGCAAGAATAGGCAGTAGCGTTTATCAATGGGATCTATCTAGAGGGGGAGCCTGGGCAACTGAAATGTCTGACCTTTTCCAATGGTCTGACTGTGATCATCTGTATAAAAACCAAATTAAGACATCGGTATTTAAAAAAAATAATGTGATGCAATATGCAAAAAAAATGGAGATGAATCAAAAACCCAAATCGAGAACCTTTTGTTTGATTAAGGATGAATGTGTGTAAGAGATATATGTATAACCTACCTAAAAGCAAGAATTCGCTACGCGCACAGGTATAATCTGGGATATTGCCCCTATGTATTGAAACAGGTTGGTATTGTGGTGAAGTGGAAGAGGAAAGATTATGTAACTATTGTGACCTCAAGGAAATAGAGAACGAAACTCCTTTTATCCTCTATTGCCCTTTTTACCACGATATACGCTTGCTCATATTCCAGAAAGATGACCAGATAACTCTGGAATTATGTGGCTAAGCGATGAGGAGAAACTGGAGAGAAAAAAATTGTACGTTGCGTATTTCTGTTTGCTGAATATTTAGATAAAGCCTAGAATAAAAGAAAAAGGGTGACCTATAATTACATTACACAAATATTTAGCTTCTGTGGCAAATGGCACATGTGTATCTAGATTGTGTATGGACCTGTCTCCCACATGAACCTTCTCTGCGCACTGCAGAGAACAGCAGAAGAAGTGTTATTACTGAATTATCACAGGGAATTATTGTAATCTTTGTGTCAATTAATCCCATAAGGGATGGGTTGCCAACTGACGATTTGACATGAAAATAAAATGTCATTCATTCATTCTGAACACTTCCCCTAACTGAATCCACCCCAGGATAACTGATGATTGCTTGATATGGTGGGGGTTGGTTGTCAGGGGGTGACACTGATGTAAGCATACTAGTAAATCAAGCCCCTCCTGGAAGGAAATATGAAGTTCCCAGCTAGCACATAACGTTCTGAGAACCATATGTTTCTTAGAGCTTGGTGAGAGTGTGGTTGTCCTATGATTATTTTGTATACAACCTTCCCACAACTTTCTGGGAATGGTGCACGATAGTTGCTTCCCAAGAAGCACATTTGGTTCATTGGAAGTTGTGGGGATGTACGTTTTTGGTTTCCCATTGGTTCTGGGAACAAAGCCATATGTTTCCTGACTGGTGAACCTGAAGGTTTTTTTAAACATTCATTTTTAGGTTGCAGGGTGGTTCTGAGAATGTTTTATGATGGTTCTTAAAGTTTTCCTATGAGGTTTTATTATCATTCTGAGAACTAGAATAATTGATTGTTTTGATTTTTAATAACATCCATACAACTTTCACTGAATGTTTCAATAAGGCTTTAAATATCACTGCTAGCTTTGTTTGCGTTAACTGTTTTGAAATCCAAGCACAGATAGGACACATGGAAATTAATTTTCTTAGGCATTTACTCGGGAACACATTTTTTTTTTTGTGGCATGGTGTCCGTGAGATTCAAACCTATGATCTTCTATCATCTATCCATGGAATTATTTCACTGCACCAACAGGATGGAGCTAACATGTCATATTTTTTTAACTCATACAAACCTGTTCATTTTAGTCTATTAAAACACACCTCATGTCAAAGGAAACAAGATTAGGTGTGGCCAATTAGTGGGCGTGGCCAACATACCCGAACACACTTAACAAGATAGAGGCTAGAGAGAGCTTTGTTGACAGTGAGAACGGAATGTATATGTTTTCCAATAACATTCTTAGAATGTTCTTTGAACGTTACTAATGTTTTCTTGTGGATTTTACCTAATGTTTTCTTAATGTTCTGAGAATATGATATGACCTGTAGGAAACATTATGCTGAAATATTAAAATTCCCACAGAAGAACGTTGTTTCTTAACGTTCTCGGAACAATTTCATAATGTTAATTTAAATAGAACCACGAGGGGACCTTATGCTGATGTATTGAAATTTCAACAGTAGAGTGTTCTTTGTTAACGTTCTTTGAACCATTTGAGAACATTCCCCATGTCAAACCATTTGAGAACATTCCCCATGTCAAACCATTTGAGAACATTCCCCATGTCAAACCATTTGAGAACATTCCCCATGTCAAACCATTTGAGAACATTCCCCATGTCAAACCATTTGAGAACATTCCCCATGTCAAACCATTTGAGAACATTCCCCATGTCAAACCATTTGAGAACATTCCCCATGTCAAACCATTTGAGAACATTCCCCATGTCAAACCATTTGAGAACATTCCCCATGTCAAACCATTAGAGAACATTCCCATGTCAAACCATTTGAGAACATTCCCCATGTCAAACCATTTGAGAACATTCCCCATGTCAAACCATTTGAGAACATTCCCCAAACCATTTGAGAACATTCAAACCATTTGAGAACATTCCCCAAACCATTTGAGAACATTCAAAACCATTTGAGAACATTCCCCATGTCAAACCATTTGAGAACATTCCCCATGTCAAACCATTTGAGAACATTCCCCATGTCAAACCATTTGAGAACATTCCCCATGTCAAACCATTTGAGAACATTCCCCATGTCAAACCATTTGGAGAACATTCCCCATGTCAAACCATTTGAGAACATTCCCCATGTCAAACCATTTGAGAACAATCCCCATGTCAAACCATTAGAGAACATTCCCCATGTCAAACCATTTGAGAACATTCCCCATGTCAAACCATTTGAGAACATTCCCCATGTCAAACCATTTGGAGAACATTCCCCATGTCAAACCATTTGGAGAACATTCCCCATGTCAAACCATTTGGAGAACATTTCTTAAGCATTGTTATTTTATTAATTGTAACCAAGTTCCTTTGCCAAGTTCCTTAAATGTGCTGAGAATGTTCCACATTCAAACAACTATCTTGCACCATTCCCAGAACAGAACGTTATATGCTAGCTGGGTTGGCTTTGGAACATTCTCAGCATATTGAAGTAACTCAAAAAAATGTTATTTTGTTGGTATTTCATTACTTTAACAGAACATTTCATAATAATGTAAAGATGGTTGGTCAATTTTGGTAATGTTCTAGGAATATTCTATACTTGTTTTGACATTGGGAATGTTCTAAAATAAATCAGAGAACGTTAAGAAACAACGTATACTTGTTTCTTCAGCATACTGTTTCCACCAGGTTTCTTTTTAAAGTCATGTTCTCAAATAGTTTTTTCTTCTCAGCATCAACAAAACTCTGTCTATCCTCTAAGTGTGTTCAGGTGTGTTGGCCACCCTGCTAATTGGCCACACCTGATCTTAATGAGTGCTTGTTAACTTTGAAATGGGGTCTGTTTGAATAAACTGAAATGAACAGCTTTGTATGAGCAAAAAGTAAACATGGCATTCTAGCTCCATCCAAATGCCATGGAGAGAGAACAGAGGATTATTGGTTCTAATCTCACTGATTCCACAATCAAAAAGAAATGTGTTTGCATGATTAATGCCTAGGCAAATTAATTTCCATGTGTCCTATCTGTGCTTGGAGTTCAAAACAGTACAATTAATTTAGAAGTTATATTAATTAATTAGTCTTCTCAGAATGTTAATAAAACCTCACGGGAAATGTTTCAGGGAACCATAGTCAAATATTCTCAGAACCTCTTTGAAACCTAAAAATGTATGTTTCCAGGCACATTTTACACTTCTGTTTATTAAAAAAAACATTATTTTTTTACAGGTCAGGAAGCATATGGCTTTTTTCCCCAGAACCAATGGGAAACCAAAATCATACTTTCTCACAACTTCCAAGAAACCAAATGTGATAGCTGGGTTTTCAACATTTGAAGGTATTAGGCCTATAACATGTACGGACAAGCCCCCTTCTCTCCCAAAGCTCTAAGAGTGTTTTTCAGAAATGACAGACCTTACCCCATAGGTATTTGGTGTTCATAAAAATGCACATTTTTGCCCAGTACATAATGTAACACATTTGCAAGAGCAGTATTTGGCACAGCTGTAAAAAACAGACGTTCAAAACAGAACGCCTAAGTATTGTGTGAAACTACCACTTTGTGTATTTGACACAACCAAAACGTTGGCAAGTTAAATAATTTGTAATGAAAAGTATTTGTGGATGTTTCAGGGATGTGGGGTCAGATATTGGTGATCCGGATGAGTACATTATTACCTCACTGAATGTTGAAAAACAGAAGATCCCTTCTAAGATACCATTTTTGCTTCTTTACCAAATTGAATGACTCAGCCAAAAAAAACGAAACAAAAGCAAACTAAGTGAAAGAGTGCTCGTTATAGTAATCCATCACTGTCATGTACTCAATAATTGCATGAAGATGTGTTGGAAATTCATAAAATGATGAATCCTTTCTTACAAATATTTATAGTTGCCCCTCCCCTTATGTGGTATGACAAGCACCCACTTCCTGTTTTGGTTTGTGCAGGCAGGAGGTCCTTGGTGTAGCACTCAAGACTTCCCCTTGTAAACAGAGCATGCTACCCACACAGCCCATGGCTCTACACTCTACACTGCCTGCCAAGAGATCACTGAGATGGAGGGAGGTAAAGAGGGAGGAAGGGAGGCAGAGAGAGGCAAAGAGAGAGCGATAAAGACGGAGAGAGCAAAAGAGAATAACAGAGTGAACAAACACCGGGTTAGATTAGGAAATGATGAGAGCAGAAATACACACATGTACATTAGATGGACAGACGTGAAGTGAGACAAAGAATGACAAAAAAATGAGACCGTAAAATAATTCCAAACGGAACAAAATAGACCATGACAGAGGCTAGAGAATAGTAGAGAGACAGAAAGAGAAAACTAGACAGAGGAATGGGAAAGAGAGGGAGAAAAAAGGAGTTAGAGAAGTGGGGGAGCGAGTGAGGGAGACGTAGTCTTGGGCTGTGCCTCGGACTGTAGTTTCTTTTCTTGGCTTCCTGATTGCCTGTTCCCTTGAGGTCTCTGGGTGAGTTTGGTCATGATTCACTCTGCAGAAACGTAACACTGGGCCTGCAAAACACATTTACCCAGAAAGTTCTGGATTCTGGAGCTACAGTATTTCAAGTCTCTACCCTCTTCCCTCCTAGGCTGCTGCTGTGATAACGTTACGATTGCTCTAGTAGCAGCACTGTATCTCAGACTCTATTCTGCGCTTAACCTTTATTTCAGTGTGAGCTAATCAAATGTAAAAGCACATTCAGCCAATCCCGAACAGAATGATTGAATTGGGTGGCCATACACATATCCCTTTTCCGTCAGAGGATTGTTTTGGATCTTCTGGTTTGTAACACTAACCCCATGCCTCTCTCTCTGTCTTTGTAAACAGTCAAAGCCCACTGGGACTCGTCATATAGGGGCCCCTAAGAGTCTTCATTGTGCCCTGTACGTGTGTCTGGTTTCGGGTTACTCATTGTCCCTATAACCTCAGATCTAACTCAGACATAACTATGACCGTTAGATATACATCCCAAATCTGACCATAGTTCTTAAGGGGGTGACTTCCCCCGGAACCCATGCGGCTGCTTGCCTGAGTTGTAGGGGAGGAGATAGGAGGTACCCACTGCAGTGTGCCTCTGAGTCACAGGGACTGTGGACCACATGCGGCACACACCACTGCAATGTATCAGGCTATATCTCATTCTGATGGGGGTGGTGGTGAGCGTTTGGGAAATGGAGCGTAGTAGGGGATTCATGATTGACTTGGCTTATACATGTAGTCATGAGTGTGAGAGAGGAGGATGGTATAGAGTGAGAAAGAAAGATTGGGGTAAAATAACTCAAATTAACTCAAGGAGGGGAATATGGCAGATTAGTTAAGAGAAACGAGCAAGAAGGCAATTTACAGTCAGAAGACCGTTACAGTCAGAACGCAATTACAGTCGTAAAATATGGAGATTGGGGAAGGAGAAAAAAAGAGACAAAGGTAACTTGAGTAATGTAGAGGGAATAGTAATGGAATGTTGACCAAGAGGTGCAGTCTGATAGCACAAAACGAAGGGACAAAACTGAGTTCATAATAAAAAGAGGAATCAGAGGGGGGAGGAAATACTATAGTGCAGAGGAGAGAGAGAGAGAGAGAGAGAGAGAGAGAGAGAGAGAGAGAGAGAGAGAGAGAGAGAGAGAGAGAGAGAGAGAAAGCCATTTGAATTGAGAGTGAGAGAAAAAAAGAGAGAGAAATATAGAAAGGGGTAAAGGATGTTTAAAAGTGTGTGAATAGTTGGATCAAGGTTCAGAGAGACTGGGAGTGAGGGAGGGACAAAGGGAGGGGTTCAGAAAGGCAGAAAGTGAGAGAGAAGAGAGGGAGAGCGAGCAAGAGGAGGATTCTGGGCAGAGAATCAAAACAGACCATGATAGAGGCTAGAGAATAGTAGAGAATAGTAGAGAGAATAGTAGAGAGACATCCATCTGATGTTTACCATCAATCACTTTGGCACCTCAAAGCTTAGGGGTACACAGCATTTAGTATTGTTATCAGGTAAGTTGATACCTGCAATACCTACAGTTGAAGTTGGAAGTTTACATACACTTAGGTTGGAGTCATTAAAACTCGTTTTTCAACCACTCCACACATTTCTTGTTAAACAAACTATAGTTTTGCAAGATCGGTTAGGACATCTACTTTGTGCATGACACAAGTCATTTTTCCAACAATTGTTTACAGGCAGATTATTTCACTTATAATTCACTGTATCACAATTCCATTGGGTCAGAAGTTTACATACACCAAGTTGACTGTGCCTTTAAACAGCTTGAAAAATTCCAGAAAATTATGTCACGGTGTCACGTTCTGTCCATCATTCGTATGTGTTTTCCTTGTTTTAGTGTTGGTCGGGACGTGAGCTGGGTGGGCATTCTATGTTGTGTGTCTGGTTTGTCTATTTCTATGTTTGGCCTGATATGGTTCTCAATCAGAGGCAGGTGTTAGTCATTGTCTCTGATTGGGAACCATATTTAGGTAGCCTGTTTTGTGTTGGGTTTTGTGGGTGATTGTTCCTGTCTCTGTGTTTTGCACCAGATAGGGCTGTTTTTGGTTTTCCACGTTCATTGTTTTGTAGTGTTCATGTTTATCCGTTTTTGATTAAACATGAGTCAATATAACCACGCTGCGTTTTGGTCCTCCTCTACTTCACCACAGGAAAACCCTGACAGAATCACCCACCAACCAAGGACCAAGCGGCGTGGTAACGGGCAACGGCAAAAGAAGCAGCAGGAGAAGGAACAGAGGCAGCAGCAACAGGAGCAGCAGCAGCAGCAGTGGGAGATGCACTTTTTGGATAAATGGACTTGGGAGGAGATCATTGATGGAGAAGGACCCTGGGCAGAGCCATGGATGGAATTGGAGCTGTCGGTGAAGCAGAGTGCTGAGTCTGAGAGTGTGGAGGATGTATTGGACAGAGTAGAAAGAAAGCTGTTGGTTTGGCATAGTATGCACGGCATACCAGTGCCAGCACCACGCATCAGGCCTACAGTGCGTCCCGCCTGTCCAGCGCTGCCGGAGCCTTCCTCCTCTCCAGCGCAGCCAGAGTCTCCCGCCTGTCCGGCGCTGTCAGAGCTACCGCCCCTCATTCCAGAGGCGCCAGAGCCCCTCATTCCAGAGGCACCAGTGCTCCTCAGTCCAGCGCTACCAGAGCCTTTTTCTCCTGTCTGCCCAGCGCCGCCAGTGCCGCCAGTCTGCCCAGCGCCGCCTGAGCTACCCGTCTGCCCTGCGCCGTCTGAGCTACCAGTCTGTCCAGTGCCGCCAGTGCCGCCAGTCTGCCCAGCGCCGTCTGAGCTACCAGTCTGCCCAGCGCCGCCAGTGCCGCCAGTCTGCCCAGCGCCGCCAGTGCCGCCAGTCTGCCCAGCGCCGCCAGTGCCGCCAGTCTGCCCAGCGCCGCCAGTGCCGCCAGTCTGCCCAGCGCCGCCAGTGCTACCCGTCTGCCCAGTGCCGTCTGAGCTACCAGTCTGCCCAGCGCCGCCAGTCTGCCCAGCGCCGCAAGTGCCGCCAGTCTGCCCAGCGCCGCAAGTGCCGCCAGTCTGCCAGGATCCGCCAGTCTGCCAGGATCCGCCAGTCTGCCAGGATCCGCCAGTCTGCCAGGATCCGCCAGTCTGCCAGGATCCGCCAGGATCCACCAGTCGGCCAGGATCTGCCAGTCAGCCAGGATCAGTTAGATCCGCCATTCAGCCAGGATCCGCCAGAAGTGCCAGTCAGCCAGGATCCGCCAGATCTGCCAGTCGGCCAGGATCTGCCAGTCGGCCAGGATCTGCCAGTCGGCCAGGATCTGCCAGTCGGCCAGGATCTGCCAGTCGGCCAGGATCTGCCAGTCGGCCAGGATCCGCCAGTCTGCCAGGATCAGTTAGATCCGCCATTCAGCCAGGATCCGCCAGTGTGCCAGGATCCGCCAGTGTGCCAGGATCCGCCAGTGTGCCAGGATCCGCCAGTGTGCCAGGATCCGCCAGTCTGCCAGGATCCGCCAGTCTGCCAGGATCCGCCAGTCTGCCAGGATCCGCCAGTCTGCCAGGATCCGCCAGTCTGCCAGGATCCGCCAGTCAGCCAGGATCTGCCAGAACTACCAGTCAGCCAGGATCCGCCAGAAGTGCCAGTCAGCCAGGATCTGCCGGAACCACCAGCCAGCCAGGATCTGGTAGATCCATCAACCTGCCTGAGCCACCTCTCACTCCCGAGCCACCTCTCACTCCCGAGCCACCTCTCACTCCCGAGCCACCTCTCACTCCCGAGCCACCTCTCACTCCCGAGCCACCTCTCACTCCCGAGCCACCTCTCACTCCCGAGCCTCCCCTCGGTCCCGAGCTTCCCCTCGGTCCCGAGCTTCCCCTCGGTCCAGTGGGGCCCATTGTTAGGTTTCCTAGGCCAAGGTTAGCGGCGAGGGTCGCCACTCAAGGGACACTAAGGAGGTGGACTAAGACAATTATGGAGTGGGGTCCTCGTCCAGCGCCAGAGCCGCCACCACGGAGAGATGCCCACCCAGACCCTCCCCTATAGGTTTAGGTTGTGCGTTCGGAGTCCGCACCTTGGGGGGGGGGGGTTCTGTCACGTTCTGTCCATCATTCGTATGTGTTTTCCTTGTTTTAGTGTTGGTCAGGACGTGAGCTGGGTGGGCATTCTATGTTGTGTGTCTGGTTTGTCTATTTCTATGTTTGGCCTGATATGGTTCTCAATCAGAGGCAGGTGTTAGTCATTGTCTCTGATTGGGAACCATATTTAGGTAGCCTGTTTTGTGTTGGGTTTTGTGGGTGATTGTTCCTGTCTCTGTGATTTGCACCAGATAGGGCTGTTTTTGGTTTTCCACGTTCATTGTTTTGTAGTGTTCATGTTTATCTGTTTTTGATTAAACATGAGTCAATATAACCACGCTGCCTTTTGGTCCGCCTCTACTTCACCACAGGAAAACCCTGACAGGGGGACTATAAAAGGCTGTGTTAAAAAAATGTTTTGCAAAAGCTTAGCTTTTTTTTAGCTGTCCGGAAGAGGCATCCAGAGAATTTGGCAATGCAGTCGGAGGGGAGTATTCCACGCTGGCACTGAAATACATCATTATCTTCCATCTGGTGATGACGTCATCGCTGGGTGTCTGTTTATCTGTTTGATTATTGTTTATATAAAAAAACATAATAAATACAACAAAATCAATATGGCTAAAGGTTACTGATTGGAGAGA
Organism: Oncorhynchus gorbuscha; assembly: GCF_021184085.1. Classification (NCBI taxonomy): domain Eukaryota; kingdom Metazoa; phylum Chordata; class Actinopteri; order Salmoniformes; family Salmonidae; genus Oncorhynchus; species Oncorhynchus gorbuscha. The sequence continues at coordinate 23,924,640 of NC_060198.1, read as the reverse complement.
TGGAGTTGTAGCCATGGTTTGTTATTCCTTTCACCGATCCAGCCCTTCCTGATCGGTTAAGGCAAAGACGTAAGACCAAGACAAGGTACACTGAGATATATAGGGGATAAGGGAGGGACAATATGAATCTATACTAATCAGTGACATCATTAGCTAAATGCCACCATCACAGTACCAGATCAGGGACTTCTAGTGACGCTGAATACGGCATAAGCAGTCTATATGACAGGGAAAGTGTAGTCACGTCATCAGATAGGGGCGTGCAGGATCTCAGCTCTGATGTGGAAGGCACTGCTCCCTGTTCAGGCCAGGCAAATCAGTCAGGGAGGTAGCAAAACGCTGACCTCAATGGAAAAGAATGTAAATCCTTTTTTCTTTCTCTCCTTCCCCTCCCCTGCAATTTAATTCAAGCAATATGTGCCTTTGGTAACTCTCGTCTTTTGCAGTGAGAAGAGAACACTTTTTTTTCCCTATCTGATACTCTCGCTCTCCTTCTCTTCCTCTCGCTCCCCTTGCTTTCTCCATTGCTCCTCCTCATCCCTCCCTCCCCACTTTCACTGCCTCTTTCCTCCCCCTCATTTGTCTTGTGGCGGGTTGGGGATTGTCTTCTGGGCTTGGTTGGTCGGTACGTCACAGTGCCACGTCGGAAAGCTCTTCTGTTTCCATCTCCCCATTGCCTCATGGCCAGAACTCTGCCTTGGGAAAACAAAACCCCATCCAGTCCAAGTCAAGGCTCTAATTTAGTAACCTAAATAGAGTTGTTCCGGTTTTTGCAAATGCAACGTCTATGCTTTAGCTTGGGAGAAGAGAAGCAGGGCTTTTGGAGTTTGTGTTGAGCGTATTTTGTTTTTGCAGATTTCAGAGGATTTATTGCAGATCTGTATTGACCCCGAGTTCCCCAGTTCATCCTTCCTGTGGTCCTGGTCTCACTACCAGCCCCCCAACCCCCCCTGAAAACATTTGGTACAGGAATGCCCTCTTGTTACCCATACCCAACACACAATGTCTGATCCCAAGACACAACATGACGTGCAATTCAATTTGACTTGTATAGCATTTTTGTTAGAAATACATTTGTTGCAATGTATAGGAACCTAGGTTCTAAATCCCTGAAGAGCCAGCAAAGACAACAGTGTCCAGGAAAACCTCACTAGGTAGCAAGAGACAGAGGAGTCAGACTCAAGAGGTGGAGCCCATCCTCCTCTAGCTGGACGGGTGGAGATTCAGGAATACTTTCCTCATGCCTTTCTCATCACTTGCGCCAACAAATGTGTGAAGTTAGCACTGTACCATTTCTGAAGGTTGTCACAGTAGAGAGATTATAAGGCTACTTACTGTAAGTGCTCTTTATGATCTCATAAGAGCTCATTTGATTACCCTTCACCGGAGTTCAGATATAGATGGCTTGTATTCATCGTTGGCCTCCATCACCAACTCAAGACAGTTCCAAATTCTATCCACTCATGCACAATACCCATTTCCCTTTTAAAACCTTTGTGCTGCTTTCCAGTAGGGAGTGAATTTCCAAATATTTCTGGTTCATGTGTTTATTCAATCAATTGACTCTGCTATTTTAGACTGGCTCTAATTGAGAGAGAGGGAGTTAGAGAGTGAAATTAAGGAGAGGGCAGTGGTGGTAGCTATTCAAAGCCCTGTGCTGGGCGTTCCTTACATTTCTGTGGTCCTGGTCCGGTCATGGAGGGTGCTTGCTGCTTGCCTCGTCCAACGTTAGCTAAACGCCAGAACACGAGCAAAAATGGCGAGATAGATTTTCTAAATATACCTGTTAAATGCTCCGCTATTGTGTCTTTCAGGCCAAAATTAGGCTATTTAGAGGTTAGATCAACATTGGATTGTAATGGTCCAGAACCAAAGCTGGTGAAGGCGAAATCAATGGAGGAATTTTTAGAAAGGCAACACTAGGGGTTCAGCCAAGCATTATCTTACAGCTGGCTGGCATGGGTCATCTGGTTTCTATCCTGTGGCAAGACGGCCTTCAGTATCAACTGGATGACATAGAAGGAAGAGGTGGAGGAATGCTCCTACTATGACTCTGGAGAGGCCCTATATTTTAGAGAGAGCACACAAACGCAATTCCTTGTCAACATGGACCTGCAGTGTTTTTGCGCATTATATTACACTCATGAAGTCTAGAAGAATTGTTTGTAATATACCAAGAATTTGCTCATTGTTTACCTACTATAATTCATGTAACATACAGGGCGTATTTTTCATTTAGTTTGTTCATGAAATGTTTACAGGTACTTTGAACCAACCTATGAAAAAGAGTTCAAATGCATCCATGGAGCTCTTACGCCATCGACCTCTTCCGAACTTTGAGCCCATAGCCAATGAGGCACAGCAGCCACTGAGCCTGCACTGATGGGGAAAACATCTGGGGTCAAAATGGAAGAAGATGTACGTATTTATCACCTCTGGGCTAGAAGGGAGGCTCTTGCCATGGACTTGCTGCACCACACTGCTAGATGGTAGGGAGAATGTGACTAAAACTAGCATCTTATCCATTCAAATGGATGTGGATTATATATATACTTTTTCACTTAATATAAAGGAAATACAAATTCTGGTCAACAACGAAGGGAACTAACTGATAGCTGCTGAGGAAAGTTGGGGTAACTCTTCATTTAAAGGGGTCCTTATCACAGCGTAATTACACTGTAAAAAGTATTGTAGTTAATTGTTAAAACTCATAGTTACACTGTAATAACCACATGTAACTGGTGATAATTGCAGTCTGTCATTTCAGAGTTGTAGCAACACATGCTTGTTACCATGCTTGTTAAATAAATGGGCAAGTTTGCACTAAATTCACCTATTCTGTGTTTAGTTTCTTGTCAGGTGAATCCGATCAGTAATAACTGTCACAAGGTTGTAATCTCTTGAGGACAGACACACTGGGTGTCCAAAATTACAACATTTGGAGGCTCAATAGTCTCTAAGAATCATTTCTATATCATTACTTATTACCCATTCCCAAGTGAAAACAACTACAAACAAAATATGAGCTTCTACATTAGTCAACTTTATTGCAAAATGTAAAAAGACCTTACATTTCTTACAAAATAAAATATTTTTATTGTTACATAAAATACAAATACAAAAATGGATTAAACAAAGATATAGGCATAGGCCACAAGGTTCAGGGAAGAGAAGACCATCCAGCCCAGCTAACGTTAGCGAAAAGTGACCATAGCATATTTGCCATCTTTAAGTAGCAAGCTAGCTACTGCAGTCAAGGCTAGAAAACTAGCTAGCATGCTAGCAAATCAACAACAACAAAAAACACAGATTGCTTGGAAAGTATATTCTGTAGATCAGTGGTCACCAACCGGTCAATCACAATCGACTGGTCGAACTTCAAGGCATTCCTAGTCGATCATCAAACATTTGTGTAGAAAAGCCAATTAAAAAGGCTTGGGCTCCTTTTTTCCCCCCATTTGTATTGTGCTGTTGGTGGTAGGTGCACTTGATTCAGAAGCCCTGCATACCGGGTAGGCAAAGTGTTCTCATTTTGAACCATTTAATTTGTCTGAATTATCAGATCTACCTGGAGGACTGGGAGATCTGTGGCTAAATTGAGTGTGCCTACTGCGCTAGCCAATCGGATTGCTCGTATAGTGTATCGATAGCCCTGCGACTTTATTATTATTATTATATTTCACTTTCTCTGGTCATAGGAACAACATGAATTAATGCAGGAGGCAGATGTGGTGAGACTCGATTTTCGCCATCAGGTGGAAGAAGGTGTCCCCCTTTCTCTGCTTAGTCTCGCTGGAGGAAAGGAAGGAGAGAGATGGGACCATGAGACCTCTGTTGCGCTCTCCCTCCCTCCGCTGAGAGTAATGCTATGTTCAAAACAACTGGGAACTCGGAAATCTCAGATTTCCGACCTCAGTGCGTTCAAGACAATTGGTATCACGGAAAAAACGAGATGTCGGAAATTGGGTATCTTTCTAGAACTCCGACTTTCCGACCTGAAAAGCACTGATGTCATGAAAAGCGAAAGAATTTGCATGGAAAACATACTCTCTCCTGTGTTGACCTTTTTGACCTACAACACTGTTTATTTCACTGCAATCATTGATGTCTGACATTATTTTAACAGTTTTAGAAACTTCAAAGTGTTTTCTATCCAATTCTACCAATTCTCATTCTTCGATGAGAATGGGGGCATGCTCAGCCCACCTTTTCCTGTAGTCCACAATCCTCTCCTTTGTCTTGTTCACATTGAGGGAGAGGTTGTTGTCCTGGCACCACACTGCCAGTTCTCTGACCTCCTATAGGCTGTCTCATTGTTACCGGTGATCAGGCCTACCACAGTTGTGTCGCCAGCAAACTTAATGGTGTTGGAGTCGTGTTTGGCCACGCAGTCATGGGTGAACAGGGACTACAGGAGGGGACTAAGTACACACCCCTGATGGGCCCCAGTGTTGAGGATCAGCATGGCAGACATTTGTTGCCTACCCTTACCACCTGGGGCGGCCCGTCAGGAAGTCCAGGATCCAGTTGCCGAAGGAGGTGATTAGTCCCAGGGTCCTTAGCTTAGTGATGAGCTTCGTTGGCACTATGGTGTTGAACAATGAGCAGTAGTCAATAAACAGCATTCTCACATAGGTGTTCCTTTTGTCCAGGTGGGAAAAGGCAGTGTGGAGTGCGATTGACATTGCGTCATCTGTGGATCTGTTGGGGCGGTATGTAAATTGTAGTGGGTCTAGGGTATCTGGGAGGATGTTGTTGATGTGAGCCATGACCAGCCTTTCACAGCTGAAGTATGGAAGTATGGCTACAGACTTGAGTGCTACAGGGCGGTAATCATTTAGGCAGGTTACCTTCGCTTCCTTTGGCACAGGGACTATGGTGGTCTGTTTGAAACATGTAGGTATTACAGACTCGGTCAGGGATAGTTTGAAAATGTCAGTGAAGACACTTGCCAGTTCATCCACGCATGCTTTGAATACAGGTCCTGGTAATCCGTCTGGCCCCGTGACTTTGTGAATGTTGACCTGTTTGAAGGTCTTGCTCACATCGGCTACCGAGAGCGTTATCGCACAGACATCCAGAACAGCTGGTGCTCTTGTGCATGCTTCAGTGTTGCTTGCCTTGAAGCAGCATAAAAGGCATTTAGCTCATCTGGGTTTCCCTTTGTATCTTAAGTCGCCTATGCACTTATTGATGAAGCTGGTGACTGAGGTGGTATACTCCTCAATGCCATTGGATGATATCTGGGAAGATATTCCAGTCTGTGTTAGCAAAACAGTCCTGTAGCATAGCATCTGCATCATCTGACCACTTCCGTATTGAGCGGGTCACTGGTACTTCCTGCTTTAATTTTAGCTTGTAAGCAGAAATGAGGAGGATATAATTATGGTCAGATTTTCCAAATGGAGATTAAAGTATGGTGCATTGGGATGCTTTCAGGAAGTTGAACATTTGTAAGAAGCATGGTAAGAAGCATTCATAATTACAGACCGTCGTTACCCCATGTTATTACAGTGTAACTATGAATTATTACAATTAATTACAATGCTTGTTAGTGTAATTACATACGTCGTTACACTAATAAGGACCCCATAAAATGAAGTATTACTGAAAGTTGTCCATTTTAGAATTTGGGCCATGTCTACAGAAGCAGACAGACTTGTGGATGACCCCTGTCAGGTGGCCTCCAGTGACCTATTCTCTGAAACTGGGGTGGACAACTGCACCCATAACCTGAACTTTGATCTCTCATAGGGATGAGCATCCCCCCTGGGTTACCCTCCCTGTCTTTGAGTTTGCAGGTCCACTAAACCCAGACACCCATCGGGCAGTGTGTTCATATGTGAAGCTGAGGAGGAGAGAGATTTACACTGTTTCCCAGCTTGGAGTCATCACCATGGAAACCCAACACTAAGCGTTACCAGATGTCGGTCAAATATGGTGGAACAAATACAAAACGTTCTTGTTGTGTTGTTTTGCTAATATGGTGTGTAAAGGGAATAAGTACTCAGCACAGAGCTTTGGGATAACCAAGGGAGGAAGGGTACATTTAACAATTCAGCCCTTTCATTAACTACCTACTTCAATGTTCTGTAGGTGATATATGTATATCTTTAGGCGTTATGACAGAATGAAAGAGATTTGGACACCCTATTTCTACTGCGAAAATATATATAAAAACGCAGCATGTTGTTGGTCCCATGTTTCATGAGCTGAAATAAAAAGAACCCGGAAATATTCCATACACACAAAACGCTTGTTGCTGTAAAATATTGTGCACAAATTTGTTTACATCCCTGTTAGTGAGCATTTTTCCTTTGCCAAGATAATCCATCCACCTGACAGGTGTGGCGTATCAAGAAGATGTTTAAACAGCATGATCATTCCACAGATGCACCTTGTGTTGGGGACAATAAAAAGCCACTCTAAAATGTGCAGTTTTGTCACACAACACAATGTCACAGGTGTCTCAAGTTTTGAGGGAGCGTGCAATTGGTATGCTGGAATGTCCAACAGAGCAGTTGCCAGAGAATTGAATCTTCATTTCTCTGCCATAAGCAAACTCCAACGTAATTTTAGAGAATTTGGCAGTACATCCAACTGGCCCCACAACCGCAGACCACGTGTAACCACACCACCCCAGGACCTCCACATCCGGCTCCTTCACCTGTGGGATCGTATTTCTGTCTGTAATGAAGCCCTTTTGTGGGGAAAAACTCATTCGTATTGTCTGAATTCTGATTGGCTGGGCCTGGCTCCCAGTGAGTGGTCGTGGCTTGCCAGTGGGTAGAACTCTGAGCCCCTGCCCAGTTATGTGAAATTCATAGATTACGGACCAATTGATTTATTTCTATTGACTGATTTCCTTATATGAACTGTAATTTTTGTTGTTTAGACATAATAATGCCATGCCTTGTAACAGCAATGTATCTGGTGTTATCAACCAAGGTTTGATATGAGACACAGCATGACAGGTATTTCTCTCATTCCCACAACCACTCAGTGAAGGCGCTAGCAATAGCATTTCAAATAAAACATTCTGTTGTCTCCTGGCTAGCTGCCAAGATAAACGTAGCTGCAGAGAGCTAGCTGATCCCAGAGAGCCTCCTACTCAGCACATGCCAGAGGGCGTAATGAGGAACAAGGATGGGATGGGCCGGGCTGTCCGAGAAGCCCACTGAAGGATTAGGAGTTAGGACATACTGCCAAGAGCCTGGCGTTAGCCTCGTCCCACTGACCCACAGGCCCGTCTAGTACAGGATATGCTGGATCAAAAAGGTGGTTAACCCCTCGACACGTTACGAATGCTGGGATTCTGTTAGGATTCCCCTTTCCTTTGTGAAATGTTGCTAAGAGGAAGCACGGCATGTTAACTATTCTTCAAGCTAGCATATGAATTGAGAACTTGTCCCCCAATAGAGCGTCAATTAGAATTGAAGACACAGAAGGAGGATGGTGCTGGCTTTTATGACACTGTCCAACGTCCTGTTCGTTATGTGACACTGAATGACTGCTAGCCAGTGACTGGAAGGTCAACGAGGATAGCAGTCATAGTCCAAAACCACAGCTTTTATTGTAGGTCTTGAGATGGTCAGAAGGGAGACCGCAGGTTTGCATAACTTCAGATGTCTTCATTTGACAACAGACAATGATAGGAGATGAATGGGTAGGGAGGAAGACGGATGAATTATTGAAGAGAAACGAATACCTACTCATAGAGGGGCATTTATCATTTAAATAAACAGCACAGCAATGGTCATGAGAAATTGTCCATTAAGTCCAGCTTTGACTACAATGATCTTGAAGGATTGTGTTTCTGTCATGTTCTGACCTTAGTTCGTTTGTTATGTCTTTGTTTTAGTATGGTCAGGGCATGAGTTGGGTGGGTTGTCTACGTTGGTTTTTCTATAATTTGGGATTTCTGTGTTCGGCCTAGTATGGATCTCAATCAGAGGCAGCTGTTAATCGTTGTCCCTGATTGAGAATCATACTTAGGTAGCCTGGTTTCACTTTTGAGTTGTGGGTGTTTGTCTTCCGTGTCAGTGTTTGTTACCACACTGACTGTTTCGTTTATTCACATTTATTGTTTTGTTCCAGTGTTCTGTTGTGTTTGATTAAACATGATGGACACTTACCATGCTGCGCATTGGTCCTCCGATCCTTCTCGCTACTCCTCCTCAGAAGAGGAGGACGAGATCCTTTACAGAAACACCCACCACCAAAGGACCAAGCAGCGTGGTGACGAGAGGCAGCGATACTTGGAGAACTGGACTTGGGAGGAGATTCTGGACGGCAAGGGACCATGGGCACAGCCAGGAGAATATCGCCGCCTCAAGGCAGAGCTAGAGGCAGTGATAATCGAGAGGCGGTGTTATGAGGAGGCATCACGGCATCGCAGCTGGAAGCCAGAGAGGCAGCCCCAAAATGTTCTTGGAGGGGGGCACACGGGGAGTGTGGCGAAGTCAGGTAGGAGATCTGCACCAACTTCCCGTGCTTACCGGAGAGCGAGAGGGACCGGGCAGGCACCGTGTTATGCGGTGGAGCGCACGGTGTCTCCAGTATGCGTGCTTAGCCCGGTGCGGTACATTGTAGCGCGTCGTATCGGCCGGGCTAGAGTGGGCATCGAGCCAGGTGCCATGAAGCCGGCTCAGCGCATCTGGTCTCCAGCGCGTCTCCTCGGGCCGGTGTACATGGCACCAACCTTATGCATGGTGCCCCCGGTTCGCCAGCACAGCCCAGTGCGGGCTATTCCACCTCGCCGCACTAACCTGGCTACGGGGTGCATTCAACCAGGTAAGGTTGGGCAGGCTCGGTGCTCAAGAGCTCCAGTGTGCCTGCACGGTCCGGTCTATCCGGTGCCACCTCCACGCACCAGCCCTCCGGTGGCAGCCCCCAGCACCAGGCTGTCTCTCTATCTCCTCCCTACAGGTGCTCCCGCGTGTCTGGCGCTGCCGGAGTCTCCCGCCTGCCCGGCGTTGCTGGAATCTCCTGTCCATTCGGGGCCCATTGCTAGGCTTAGTTCCTTTGTTATGTCTTTGTTTTAGTATGGTCAGGGCGTGAGTTGGGTGGGTTGTCTATGTTCGTTTTTCTATAATTTGGGATTTCTGTGTTCGGCCTAGTATGCATCTCAATCAGAGGCAGCTGTCAATCGTTGTCCCTGATTGAGAATCATACTTAGGTAGCCTGGTTTCACTTTTGAGTTGTGGGTGTTTGTCTTCCGTGTCAGTGTTTGTTACCACACTGACTGTTTCGTTTATTCACATTTATTGTTTTGTTCCAGTGTTCTGTTGTGTTTGATTAAACATGATGGACACTTACCATGCTGCGCATTGGTCCTCCGATCCTTTACAGTTTCTTTACACTTGACCATGATCAAACTGGGGCCACCATGCTCATTTCCGGTCAAATGCAGGAATCCTTCCTTCTCCCAATTCTCCTCCCACTCTGAATACACCCTCCCTTACTCTCTTGTTCTCTCTTTACGGAACTTGCTGGCGTTTGACTGCCCGACTGTTCTTTCCTGCATTGGGAATCAGCCCATACACTCACACACAGACCAGAGGTCGACTTACCCAGTCCCTCAAAATAGTGATGTAGGTAAAAGCATACAATAAAGCTCTGTGCTTTATCTGTGCACATTATGTATTAATATTATCCAGTATGTTTCATAATGCAGAAGTATGTTAAATGTTCTATTTCAGTGTTTAGAGACACTTTTTGTCCTCTGCCTGACCCTAGAATGGTCCCTCTTTATTTGTAGAAACCCAAGTCGCCTTTCCATTCCTAGCTCACTGCTGGACACTGCCATGAGAGGTTGGGCAGGGTCGAAGTGTCGTTTGAGGACAACAAAAAAAATCTGTCTAACAACAGTAAACCAGATCTCAAATGTCATCCCGAAATCTCTCCAAAAACATTCCTGTTGATTTGAGCTCAAATAAAACATGTCACGATGTGATACCCTGCATGCGGGGATGAGATTTTACTTGGCAGGCAAAGAATTGTTGTGGATGATATGTCAAAGTATTTCCACTGACATCGAATAGGCCTATGGTCTCTACCACTTTCAGAAATGTGCTGCAAATGTGTTCCATGCCAGTTTTCGTGTGTGTAAAAGTTCATTTCAACTCTTCTAACATAATTAAACAGCCGAATCACAACGGACGTTATCTCTACACTGCTATCCCACTCAGTGGTTTGGGAGATTCATTTACAATCAACAAAGGGATGAGACTTAAATTCACATGCCAAGGTAAGTGGTCACTAGAGACAGGGAGATGACGAGAGAGACAGATAGCAGACGAGAAACAAGAGTGCCAAACGCTTTGACGCATTGTAAAGTCCAAATGCGCCAGGGTGAATTGGTAATGACCTTTGGAATCTTTCTAGAACAATCTCAAGTTAACAGTAAAAGTGTCCTCCATTGGAAAAAAATATGGGTACAAGTAGAACTTCACATTTTATAAAATGAGACTCATATTGAGCGCACTTTTTCCCCTTCTGGACCTAAAGCTGAAATCTGTAAAGGGGGAAACAGCGCCACTGTTCACCCCAGCGAGTTTGTCATTGTTTTTGTTTGTTGACGAAACAGAGGAGAGGAAAATACAGAATCATGGTAAAAAAAAAAAAAGTTGCCGTACATATTGTGCTGTTCCATCGTGCACGATGTCCACGGCAGAAAAACAAAACAGTGTTTGTTGTTTTGAAGTCATTTCTTTGTTGTTGCGATGGTAGTTTCACAAACTATGGATTCCAGCTTTAAGGCCTCTTTCTGATTACCTTTCCCCATTGGAATTTCCAAAAAAGCAGCACACCTGTTATTCTCCTTCACAGGCCTTCTCTAACCTCAACTTATGGTCCTGACTTACAATACGTCCACCAGTGTTGTGTTTTATGATGTCCAGGATATTGAGCAGCAGGCCCACTGGTGAAATGTGAAACAGTTAGGAAAGATGCTATATCACACAGAAAACTGTGGACGGCTCTGGTTTACAAGACATTGTTACAGACCTTAACCTTGAGACTTCACACACAAATAAAGTCAAAAACTCCAGACATGCAGTTTGCCCAACAAGAACATGTTCTAATTCTTTATTTTAAAACCAAGGATAGACATTACACCAAATGTTGGCCATGCATGAAGGTTTTACTAATATTTTTTTCTTTACCAAAACATAACAAAAGCATGAAAGAGGAAGTGACATGCTATGGGTCCGACCTCTATCCATGATCCTTTGCAGCAGTTAATTGAGCGGTGGGTGCTGAGTGTGTGATGTAAGGGGGAAATACTGATTGTTTACACAGCGCTGCTTGGTAGGTGCTGTACTGCCCTGTCGCTTCCTGCTAATGGAGAGATGATTGTAAGGCAGGCAGGCTGCACTACCGAGAGCATTCTTTCCCCACTACATCACTTAGGCCTCATCATCTACAGTCAAGGCCACCATTTTGGCTGAAAGTTAGGGGGACTGGAGTAGGGGGATGGTGTTTGTGTGGTTCACATAGTCTGAAACCCCTCTCCAATATGAACTCCCGTCACCCACCCCACACTAATGGAATGGATCAAACTCTACGAGAGGGCGAGAGAGAGTGTGTGTATGTGTACATCATCTTACATGATGAATCATTTGTCCAGTCCACACGAGTGTGGGGGAATGCTTCCTGGAGGAAAAGTTGTTTTGGTGAGGTTTTGCTTTCAGTCCATTACAAGCCTGCAGTACATCACACAAGTTCTCTTAAAGTGTTCTACACAAGGTACACACATCTAGACGTATCTACAACATTAAAGAGAATGTTAAATTCTATACTTAACGTTCCTTAAAAAAATGCATTACTTCTCTGTTACCAATCAGCAGTCTCGCCCACATATTCTGTTCCTCTCCTTTCCCACCACCCCCTCTCTTACACTCACTCTTTAAATATGTCCTCTTTGACCCACTTCCCTTTCACTCTTTCTCTCACTCGCTCTTTTTCCTCAGTTCCTCCCTGTGTCTGTGCAGAACTGAACCAGAGGACCAGAGACCCAGATAGAAGACAGGGAGTTAATGTAGTCTCCAGACAGGCAGCTGAGCTCACTCTCTGACTAATTTTCCCATACTGGAACGCTGAACGAAGGGGGGGGGTAAACCTAATCGCTGCTCCAAGAGCTGTTTTTCCAAGGCTGCGCAGGTCTGGACAGTATTTTGAGCCAAGCTGGAGAAAAAGGCCTCTAGACTGACTGCAGTGATATTCAACCAAGAAACCCTTTAGATAAAATGAGGCTAGAATAATTCTCTAACAGCTGGTTTCCCAATGTATTATTTTCGAAGGAATACGCCCTGATGCATGCTATATAGATGCATTAACATTCAGTGTGCGTGCAGTCATAATCTGTTGCTAAACCATGGCTTTGCCCTTAGGCCCATTCTAGTTTAATTAAAAGGTCATTAAATCAACACCTAGTTCAGTCTGAGGTCACAAGACATACTTTCCCCTTTAATACTGAAAATACACCCAAATTAGCACTATAATTTTAAAAAGCAGGGGAATATTTATGGGACATTTATTCAAATGTAATAGTTCTTCAAAGAATGCTAGGCTACTGTAGGTTTGCGATGTGATTTTGTCAGTTAGTTAACCGCTTAAGTGTTACCTGTCACGTTGTATAATGATTGGAGACAGGCGCAGGAATACGTAATAGGGGTTTTTAATACTGAAAATACACCCAAAATACAACATGCCATGAAAATACACGGGGACAAAGCCCAAAACAAACAGGTATACAAAAACACGGGGATGTAACCCAAACAAAAGAGTGAGGTTAAACCTCTAATAAATACACGGGGGGACAAGACCCATAATAACACTATACGGGACGAGTCCAGTAAACAAAGTGCACAATTACACGCAGCACGAAAGCATCAACAACAACAAAGCACAGGTACTCACAAGACCAATGACCATGGGAACAATAACCGACCAACACTGGGGAACAGCAGACGCATATATACAATTATTAATCACGGGGAATGGGAACCAGGTGTGCGTAATTAGACAGTTCAGTGATACCTGGAAGGCCGGTGGCGTAGACCTCCGGAACTGGTGCACGGAATGAGCAGCAGTACCGGGGGATCCGTGGCATTACCAGTCATTCCAATATCAAGGTTCCTTAGAAATTCTAGGTGTGATATAGGCGATTGTGTTGGTGTCCGTTATAGTTAGCTACACAGTAAATCAAGGAGAGTTGAAAACTCTGTTGAGGGTTATGATAAATTGAACTCTACTGGAGTCATCTTAACCCTCAGCGTTATACACTCCCTGGAGTTAGTGTTGATAACTGGAATTGATTGGGACGGAGTACTTTTAACTCCATTAAGAGCAACCAGAGACAGAGTTAAAACTATGGAGTAGCCACAAATGTCTCATACTTCCCAGCATTCTCTGTTGAAGGTGGAATTGTTTGTTTCAATATCTGTTTTCGCATGTACATCGATTATTTTTGATATTGTACTACACATGTAACATACATTTTAATGAACTAATCTAATCTATCCAAGTGGTTGGATTTATTGCAACCATTTGTCACGGATTCCCCCAGTACTGCTGCTCATTCTGTTCACCAGCTCCGGAGGTCTACATCACCGGCCTTCTAGGTATCACTGAACTGGAACATTACCACCGACCCTGGACCGTCTAGTATCATTACGCGCACCTGATTCCCATTCCCCCTGATTAGCATGTTATATATGTGCCCTCTGTTCCCCCTTGTCGGTTATTGTTAGCATGTCTGTTGGTCCTGTGAGGACCTGTGCTATTGCATCGGCTTCCATGCTACGTGTTATTGTGCACTTGTTTTACGGGTCTCGTCCCGTGTATTATTTAGAGGTTCCACCTCACTCTTTTGTTTGAGTGGAGAAAATAAAACCCGCTATTACATATTCCTGCACCTGTCTCCAATCATTAGACAACGTGACAGAATAACCGACCCATCTAATGGAGACAGCGGGAAAGGCCGAGCTGGCAACCATCGTAGGGACAGTCTCTCCAGACTTGGCAATGCCATGGACAGTATTCTGGCAACCATCCTGCGCTTAGAGGGTAGTGTGCAGTCCCTCCAGTCTCCAGCACCAGCCCCCACACCACAACCTGCCTCCGTCCCATCTGAGCCAGTGCGCGGAGTACCCAGTCCCTCCCAGAGCACTTTCACAGCGTGCCAGCGAGATGCAAGGGATTCCTTCTACAATGCAACCTGTACCTCGCTCGCTACGCAAAGGCTGTCTCCGGGAGAAACAGGGTTGCCACAGTCATCTCTGCACTGACCAGACAGGCCCTGGACTGGGGGGCCGCGGTCTGGGAAACGGGTGGACTGGAGGATGAGTTGAGTCATATGAGAGCTTCACCCTCATCATCGAATAAATGCACGGGGTGCAGTACTTCACGGAACTAGACTTGAGGAGTGCCTACAATCTGGTGCACATTCGTACATGGCCTTTTCTATGACCAAGGGCCATTACAAGTATCTCGTGATGTCTTTTGGCCTGTCTAATGCGCCTTCAGTCTTCCAGGCCTTTATCAATAAGGTGTTTCAGGACATGCTGGGACGGGGCGTAGTAGTGCATATAGACGACATTTGTCTATTCTGCTGACCATGCCTAGCATGGCTCGTTAGTCAGGTCTGTGCTGGGAAGACCGTTGGAGCATGATGTATATATTAAACAAGATAAGTGTTTGTTTTTCCAGTGGTCTGTGTTCTTATTGGGCTACCTCATATCCACGGAGGGAGTGGTGATGGAGGAGCAACGCATCAGCGCAGTCAAGGCATGTCCCATCCCCAACTCCGTGAATGCAGTCCAGCGATTCCTGGGGTTCGCCAACTATTTCTGGATGTTCATCCAGAGCTTCAGCACGGTGGTTGCACCCCTTACATCCCTGCTGAAAGGAGGTCCCCAGCGGATTTGTTGAACGGAGGAGGCGGAGAGTGAGGAGAGACACTGAACGGCATGTTTCATTGTTGAGGTGGATGCCTCCAAAGTAGGAGTCAGGACTGTGCTGTCCCAGGGCACCAGAACCCCTCCAAAGCTGTGGCCCTGCGCCTTCTACTCCAAGCAGCTGAGCCCCGCCCAGAGGAACTATGACGTCGGGGACCGGGAACTCATGGCGCTCAAAAGGCTCTGAAGGTTTGGAGGCACTGACTGGAGGGGTCCAAACACCCTTTCCTGGTGGGGACAGACCACTGCAACCTGGAGTACTTCAGGGCAGTGAAGAGGCTAAACCCAAGACAGGCCAGGTGGGCTCTATTCTTCGCCATGTTCCAATTCACACTTTCTTATAGGCCAGGCTCGAAGAACGTGAAGGCCCGCTACTCTCTCCTCTTCCATCCTATCATCTCTTCCCTCTGCTCAAACCTTCTCCAACCTATCTCCTGATTCTGCCTCCTCAACCCTCCTCTCCTCCCTTTCTGCATCCTCTGACTCTCTATGTCCCCTATCCTCCAGGCCGGCTCGGTCCTCCCCTCCCGCTCCGTGGCTCGACGACTCACTGCGAGCTCACAGAACAGGGCTCCGGGCAGCCGAGCGGAAATGGAGGAAAACCCGCCTCCCTGCGGACCTGGCATCCTTTCACTCCCTCCTCTCTACATTTTCCTCCTCTGTCTCTGCTGCTAAAGCCACTTTCTACCACTCTAAATTCCAAGCATCTGCCTCTAACCCTAGGAAGCTCTTTGCCACCTTCTCCTCCCTCCTGAATCCTCCTCCCCCTCCCCCCTCCTCCCTCTCTGCAGATGACTTCGTCAACCATTTTGAAAAGAAGGTCGACGACATCCGATCCTCGTTTGCTAAGTCAAACGACACCGCTGGTTCTGCTCACACTGCCCTACCCTGTGCTCTGACCTCTTTCTCCCCTCTCTCTCCAGATGAAATCTCACGTCTTGTGACGGCCGGCCGCCCAACAACCTGCCCGCTTGACCCTTTCCCCTCCTCTCTTCTCCAGACCATTTCCGGAGACCTTCTCCCTTACCTCACCTCGCTCATCAACTCATCCCTGACCGCTGGCTACGTCCCTTCCGTCTTCAAGAGAGCGAGAGTTGCACCCCTTCTGAAAAAACCTACACTCGATCCCTCCAATGTCAACAACTACAGACCAGTATCCCTTCTTTCTTTTCTCTCCAAAACTCTTGAACGTGCCGTCCTTGGCCAGCTCTCCTGCTATCTCTCTCAGAATGACCTTCTTGATCCAAATCAGTCAGGTTTCAAGATTAGTCATTCAACTGAGACTGCTCTTCTCTGTATCACGGAGGTGCTCGGCACTGCTAAAGCTAACTCTCTCTCCTCTGCTCTCATCCTTCTAGACCTATCGGCTGCCTTCGATACTGTGAACCATCAGATCCTCCTCTCCACCCTCTCCGAGTTGGGCATCTCCGGCGCGGCCCACGCTTGGATTGCGTCCTACCTGACAGGTCGCTCCTACCAGGTGGCGTGGCGAGAATCTGTCTCCTCACCACGCGCTCTCACCACTGGTGTCCCCCAGGGCTCTGTTCTAGGCCCTCTTCTATTCTCACTATACACCAAGACACTTGGCTCTGTCATAACCTCACATGGTCTCTCCTATCATTGCTATGCAGACGACACACAATTAATCTTCTCCTTTCCCCCTTCTGATGACCAGGTGGCAAATCGCATCTCTGCATGTCTGGCAGACATATCAGTGTGGATGACGGATCACCACCTCAAGCTGAACCTCTGCAAGATGGAGCTGCTCTTCCTCCCGGGGAAGGACTGCCCGTTCCATGATCTCGCCATCACGGTTGACAACTCCATTGTGTCCTCCTCCCAGAGCGCTAAGAACCTTGGCGTGATCCTGGACAACACCCTGTCTGATGCAGAGGAGAGAGAGGAGACCCACGTCATCCCTCTGTCCATATCATCGTGCCAGTGGTGTAGGACGTTGACTTACAGCAGGCCCTGCGCACAAAAACCTGCACCTGCACAGTGTCCGGAGAACCACGCCTATGTGCCCACAGGACTGCCTCCTTGCCTGGGTGCACACAGCGCCTGTGTCAGGTCATCCTGTGATAGGCCATACGATCGCCTGTCTAACAGAGAAGTACTTGTGGCCCACCTTGGCTAGGGATTCCAGGGTTTACGTCTCTTCCTGCTCCATCTGTGCCCAGTCTAAGACACCCAGACACCTCACTTATGGAAAGCTCCTTTCCCTGCCTGTCCCACAATGACCCTGGTCTCACCTCTCAGTGGACTTTGTCACTGACCTTCCCCCCTCCCAGGGGGAACTAGTCGGTGTGGACAGGTTTTCCAAAGCTTGTCACCTTCTTCCTCTGCCTGGGCTCCTGTCGATCATGCAAACCACTGAGGCTCTTTTTACATGCGTCTTCTGGCACTACGGGATCCCGGAGGACATTGTGTCAGACCATGGAAAGCGTTCATGGAACGCCTGGGGGTCAAAGTCAGTCTTACCTCCGGGTACCGTCCTGAAGCTGATGGGCAGGTGGAGAGAGTCAATCGGGAGGTGGGTAGGTTCCTGAGGTGTTACTGTCAGGACTGGCCGGGGGAGTGGGCAGATTTTCTACCTTCGCAGAGTATGCACAGAACTCCCTCCGCCACTCCTCCACTAACCGCACTCCTTTTCAGTGCGTGTTTGGGTATCAGCTGGACCCGGCACGGTGGCATCCGAGCCAGACCGAGAGCGCTGCGGTGGACGAGTGGTTTCGGTTTGGTTAGGAGACCTGGAACACTGCTCACATGTTTCCAGTGGGTCGTGCGTCGGCACAAGGAACAGGCCGACGCGCCACCGCAATGGGTCTGTCTTCTCTCCAGGCAACCGGGTCTGGCTCTCCACCCAGAACCTGCCCCTCCACCTGCCCTGCCAGAAGCTGAGCCTGCGGTATGTAGGGCCATTTAAAATGGAGGAGGGTTAATGAGGTAACACGGGTGATTACCGCATTAAACCGACTTTTCATGTGTCTCTCCTCAAGCCAGTGGTGCCTGGTCTCCTCGCTCAGGCTGGAACCAGTGTTGCCCCGCCTCCTCCTCTGGACATCGAGGGAGGTCCGGCTTACTCAGTCCGTGAAGTCCTGGGTTCGAGGCATCGGGCGGGGTGTCTCCATATTTAAATATTTTTTTGTATTTCAGTGTTCTATTAAAAGAATCATGAACACGTACCACGCTGCGCATTGGTCCTCCGATCCTTCCTACTACTCCTCGTCAGAGGAGGAAGAAGACCATTACAGAATCTCCCACAACAACCGGACCAAGCAGCTTGTTAACGGGCACCATCAGCGATTTCAAGACTCCTGGACATGGGAGGAAATCCTGGATGGCAAGGGACCCTTGGTTACAGCCAGGAGAGTATCGTCGCCCCAAGGCAGAGCTGGCGGCAGCGAAAGCCGAGAGGCGGTGGTATGAGGAGGCAGCACGGCAGCGCGGTTGGAAGCCCAAGAGGCGGCCCTAAAAATGTATTTGGGGGGCACACGGGGAGTGTGGCTAAGTGAGGTAGGAGACCTGAGCCAACTCCCCGTGCTTACCGTGGAGAGAGGGGGACCGGGCAGGCCCCCGGTTTATGCCGGTGCGCAGGCATAGCCCGGTGCGGTACATAGCAGTGCCTCGTATCGGCCGGGCTAGAGTGGGTATCGAAACCGGCTCAGCGCATCTGGTCTCCAGTGCGTCTCCTCGGGCCGGGGTACATGGCACCAGCCCTACGCATGGTGTCCCCGGTTCGCCAGCACAGCCCAGTGTAAGCTATTCCACCTCGTCGCACTGGCCTGTCTATGGGGAGCATTCAGCCAGGTAGGGTTGAGCAGGCTCGGTGCTCGAGACCTCCAGTGCGCCTCCGCAGTCCGGTCTATCCGGTGCCTCCTCCACGCACCGGCACTCCGATGGCAGCCCCCCGCACCAGGCTGTCTCTCCGTCTCCTCCCTACTGGTGCTACTGCCTGTCCTGAGCTGAGCTGCCAGAGTCTCCCGTCTGTCCTGAGCTGCCAGAGTCTCCCGTCTGTCCTGAACTGCCAGAGTCGCCCGTCTGTCCTGAGCTGCCAGAGTCGCCCATCTGTCCTGAGCTGCCAGAGCCGCCGGTCAGTCAGGAGCTGCCAGAGCCGCCGGTCCGTCAAGAGCTGCCAGAGCCGCCGGTCAGTCAGGAGCTGCCAGAGCCGCCGGTCAGTCAGGAGCTGCCAGAGCCGCCGGTCCGTCAGGAGCTGCCAGAGCCGCTGGTCAGTCAGGAGCTGCCAGAGCCACCTGTCAGTCAGGAGCTGCCAGAGCCGTCTGATACTCCGCTGCTGCCGGAATTGCCCGTCACTCCGGCGTGCCGGAATTCCCCTTCACTCCGGAGCTGCCGGAGTCTCCCGCCTGTCCGGTGCTGCCGGAATCTCCCGTCCATTCGGGACCCGCTACTAGGGTCCCCAGTTCGAGGTCGGCGGGGAGGGTCGCCGCTCTAAAGGCGCCACTGAGGCGGGGAAAGAAGCGGGCAAGACTATGGTGGAGAGGGGTCCATGTCCCGCGCCAGAGCTGCCACCGGGGACAGACACCCACCCAGACTGCCTACCTAATTCCTATAGGTTCAGGTTTTGCGGCCGGAGTCCACACCTTTGGGTAGGGGGAAGGGGGGGTACTTTTCACGTTCTGACCTTAGTTATTTTGTTATGTCTTTGTTTTAGTATGATCAGGGTGTGAGTTGGGTGTGTTGTCTATGTTTGTTTTTCTATGAGTTGTTATTTCTGTGTTTGGCCTGGTATGGTTCTCAATCAGAGGCAGCTGTCAATCGTTGTCCCTGATTGAGAACCATAACTAGGTAGCCTGTTTTCACCCTTGATGGGTGGATGATTATATTTTCACGGAACTGTTTCGGTTTTTGTTATTTCACGTTGCTATTTTGTATCTTTCCGTGTTCTATTAAAAGAATCATGAACACGTACCACGCTGCGCATTGGTCCTCCGATCCTTCCTACTACTCCTCGTCAGAGGAGGAAGAAGACCGTTACATCCCCATTGTCGGTTATTGTTAGCATGTCTCTTGGTCCTGTGAGGACCTGTGCTATTGTATCGGCTTCCATGCTACGTGTAATTGTGCACTTGTTTTACGGGTCTCGTCCCGTGTATTATTTAGAGGTTTACACCTGGCTCTTTTGTTTGGGTGGAGAAAATAAAAACCCCTATTATGTATTCCTGCCTTTCTCAAGACCATGAAAACACATTCAATTTGTAAAAATACCTCCACATTGACAATTTCATCATCTGTTCTCTCTTTGTTATTCAGCCAGGAATGTTCCATTACACTGCGGCCGATCCCTGTTGAACAATGTTCAATGGTTTAACCCATTTCTGGACTGTCTGTCATAGGGCATTTGTGGGGAGAACAATGTAACCACTGAAAAGTCTGACTTACATCTACAAAGACTTAGAAGTAGCCTAGAAAAGTTGCATTTTAGTGGTTCAACTTAAATCCATTCTGGGCCAGTTTCCAGGATACTGATTAAGCTTTGTCTTGGACTAAGAAGCACTTTCAACTAGGGCCCGGACATACCAGTATCGTGATACTGGTTAGTATTGTGGCTCTCTGTCCCTTTGTAATATGGCCCACATTCCTAAAATCCTGCTGGCCCTTCACGTGGCCCTTCTCCTTTAAAGTGTTGGTCTCCCCCTCTCCTCTGTGGTGTAGTGCCTGTTCATACTTTCCATCCGCTCCCTGTCTGTCGGTTTCACCGCACTGAGGACTGTCTCAGCAGGGGGGTGGGGGGTTATTGTAGTGCCAGTAAGAGTGGAAAGTAAAGGATTTGAATATGGTATGGAGATTGCAATGTCTCCCCCTCAGGTCAGAGTACTTACCAGAGTATTTCCAGCTAAGGAATCTATAGAGCATGTATTGTTACGCCTTGAAAAGGAGGAGCTACAATGGAGCGCAGTGGACCCATTGAGATCCTTTAACTATTAGTATTCTTATTCTCAATCTTATCAATGGGCCACTCTCTTTCATCCAGAGCGAATTACATTCCCTTTAGGGTCTTTCCTTCTGGTCTGAACCTAAATGGCTCCCACAGTGATGTGGGTTCACAGATTATCAAAGTGAGAAGCGTACATAGGCAGGAAGCAATGGTGAGGTCACTGCAGAGAATATAAATAGTGCTAGGTTTTTTATCCATGGGGGTCTACATCAGCAGTGACTAGCACCCCTGGAGGCAGCATCTACTGCGGGAGCACACTCGTAGCTATTCCATGAAGCACCCGGTTCTTGAATTAGAGTCAAGCAAAAGGTAGTGCTTGGACCTAAAAAGGCATAATCATACAGTAGAAAATTACACACTTCTTTGGGCACTTGGACTCAGAAACCCATGTTGGCATCTTCCAACTGCAGAGCCATATCAGTGCTTTAGAAGTGAAAGAGTCATGCGCCGTCTCAGAAATCTATCTTGCCTACTACTTACTTAAACTGCATACTGTGTACTAAATCGTACAACATACTAAACTCAGCAAAAAAAGAAATGGTCCCCTTTCAGTCTTTCAATGATAATTCGTAAAAATCCAAATAACTTCACATATCTTCATTGTAAAGGGTTTAAGTTTCCCATGCTTGTTCAGTGAACCATAAACAATTAAAGAACATGCACCTGTGGAACGGTCGTTAAGACACGAACAGCTTACATACGGTAGGCAATTAATGCCACAGTTGTGAAAACTTAGGACACTAAAGAGGCCTTTCTATTGACTCTGAAAAACACAAAAATAAAGATGCCCAGAGTCCCTGCTCATCTGCGCTAACGTGCCTTAGGCATGCTGCAAGGAGGCATGAGTGCTGCAGATGAGACGCCTAAGAGAGCACTACAGGGAGACTGGACGGACAGCTGATCATCCTTGCAATGGCAGACCATGTGTAACAACACCTGCACAGGATCGGTACATCTGAACATCACACCTGTGGGACAGGTACAGGATGGCAACAACAAGTGCCCGAGTTATACCAGAAATGCACAATCCCTCCATCAGTGCTCAGACTGTCTGCAATAGGCTAAGAGAGGCTGGATTGAGGGCTTGTAGGCCTGTTGTAAGGCAAGTCCTCACCAGACATCACCGGCAACAACGTCGCCTATGGGCACAAACCCACAGTCGCTGGACCAGACAGGACTAGCAAAAAGTGTTCTTCACTGACAAGTCGCAATTTTGTCTCACCGGGGTGATGGTCGGATTCGCGGTTATCCTCAAAGGAATGAGCGTTAAACCAAGGCCTGTACTCTGGAGCGGGATCGATTTGGAGGTGGAGGGTCCGTCATGGTCTGGGGCGGTGTGTCACAGCATCATCTGACTGAGCTTGTCATTGCAGTCATCTCAACACTGTGCATTACAGGAAGACATGTGGTACCCTTCCTGCAGGCTCATCCTGACATGACCCTCCAGCATGACAATGCCACCAGCCATACTGCTCGTTCTGTGCGTGATTTCCTGCAAGACTGAAATGTCAGTGTTCTGCCAAGGCCAGCGAAGTTCAGGGACACATTATTCCATTTGTGTTAATCACATGTCTGTGTAACTTGTTCAGTTTATGTCTCAGTTGTTGAATCTTATGTTCATACAAATATTTACACATGTTCATTTGCTGAACATAAACACAGTTGATAGTGAGAGGATGTTTCTATTTTTGCTGAGTTTATTTAGAACATATTGTTTAGTACAAACAAATGCAGCAAGCAACACATATCCACATGCTAGGCTCATCTTACTGATAACGCATAATTATCAGTAGGACTGATAATTACGTTGACTTCCGCCATTCGTTCATTTTGGTACAGCGTGTCCCCTCAGCTGATTATCAGCTAGCTGTTGTCAAACACACATGGGTCTTGAAAGACCATTATCTTCCTCAATAGTGTCCAGCGTATTGTAATAGTTGAAAGGCTTAAATGAGTATGACATCCTGACATTTAAAGCATGCATAGACCATTTTTTGAATGTCATATACTATAAAACAAAACAAACATTTGCATACCCAAAATGCCTACTGTTTAGAACGCAAATACGCGTATTCAGACACGGCCATAGAGCTGAAAGAGTCATGGAAAAGAACAAAAGAAAGAAGGAAAGAGCTTCCCCTAAGTTTCATTGGGCCGTCTGCCTATGCTAATGCGAGAGTCTTAGGCCTGGCACACAAACGATAGGTAAATTGATGTCCATGCCAACTACGCTCCACTCTGCTCCACGTTGCTATAGTGTAGCTGCCAGTGAACCAGAGAAGGCTCGCCTATCCACCCTGTAATTGAACCCCTCCCATGCTCGGCTTCTTCCACTCTCTCATTTAGTAAAAACACTGCTTTTGGTGTTCTCCATCTCCTTCTGTGTATTTGCCCTTCCCACTGGGCAAAAACTGGTTGAATCAACATTGTTCCCTCAAAATTGTGATGACGTGTTTTTACTAAATGAAAGAGGAAAACTGATTGGATTTGGAAAAAAAGTCCTCAATGTTTGAGAATATTCTATTTTTTTCCCCCACACAACTTTTAACCTAAATCCAACAACATGGTGAATTTCTTTTGATAATTTCACATTGAATTCAGGTTAGCTGACAACTTAACCAAATGTAAATCAAAACAAGATGTTGAACTGATGTCTCTGTCCAGTCGGTCCTTTCTTTCTCTCGTCCTTTCCCTCTTTTTCAGGGTCTACTATACCTGCAGACACACACACACACACACACACACACACACACACACACACACACACACACACACACACACACACACACACACACACACACACACACACACACACACACACACACACACACACACACACACACACACACACACACACACACACACACACACCGCCTGGTGCCAGACACCAGTCCCTCAGGCCCTGTCTGTGTTTGTGTTGGGTTTGAGAGAAGCAGCCCGCCAGGGTGTGTGGCGCTGGCTGGCTGTGGCAGGTGTGCTACATACTGTCAAGTGTTTCTAGAGGGAGTGATGTTTACTCACACTCATCTGAGGTCAGGGGATTAAGAGCCATGCCAATTAGGTTAAGACGCTTATCATAGATCTGAGACCAGATGATCATCACTTTAAAATTTCTGAATGGAAGCTTAGTGTGGCCAACCACACTCTATCCCTGGGTTTCTCTCTGTACGGAGCAGATCAGGGTTAAGGCCAATTCAGATTTTAAATTCAGGAAGTAAACTGGCATTCAATTTTAAAAAATTAAAATCAACTTTTTGATTCATGGAACAATTTCAAATCAACTTCCTGGATTGACTGAATCAATTAGGAATTGACCCCAACCCTGAAACGGACAACTCCAGCATCTACAGACACGTCATCAAAATGCTCTCTGTCGACGTGGCTGTCCCTGGGTTTGGCTTCATATTCTCCCTCTCCATGCTACTCCAGTGTCTTCCCTGACCAACAAAAACAAAAGGCAGAGAAGTACACCCAGAAATTATCCAGTTTGGGAACGTTGAAAACCTACTGTGTGGGCACAACAGTAGTTCGTAAAGCTACAGAGCTAAGGCTTACCTTACTTCAACCATGAGAGTTCTACAGTTCCCTAATAACAAATGACTGACAAATCACTGTACCGTGGTAAAATGTATCCAATGTTTTCAGGAAATGCACTTAACTTGGGGGGGGGGGGGCAGCTCAAGCAGGATTCAAATTCACAACCGTGCATCTGAGAGAGACAGAGCTTACAGAGGTCAACGAGCACCTAGCGCTGTGGTGTGAATGGTGCTGGTGAACACATGGATGTTCACACCTCAAGCCGTATGTACTGTAGACACTGATGTTCATGATGGTCATGTTTCCAGACCTTGCTAGTTGAATGCCACCATTTCATGCTCTACTTATAGAAGGTTAAGCTGCTCCCCCCCCCCCCCCCCTCAGTGTTAGGTCTAAGTACATGTACACCTACAGTTATACATTTTCCTTAAAAATCCTCTTAACGCAGTTCTCTCTGTTAGTACTATGACCATGTTTGCTTTTGTGCCCACTATTTATCTTGGTGCTTTTCATGTCACCTGAATATAGCCTACATAAAACCCTAATGTCTGAGTTTAGCTGCCTTAGCTGTGTTTGACCCAGCCTGAGGTGTGTCTTTTATAAAGCTACAAAAGTAACGGGGAATGCTATGGCTAACGAGCGAAGACGTAGTTGACCATTCATTCAGCCATTTTGTCAACTGAATGGACCGGAGTCAACTCTGAGTTGCAATAGGACAAGCCCAAGGTTAATGACAGGGTAAGGCAGCTATAAGATGCATGGATGTTGTACATGACCTTACGTCCCATTTAGGTCATCTACTTCCATTTACCATGGCAACCAATGCAAGAATCCTTTCTGGACATTTTTTTTGTTGTCAACATCATGACATCATCGATCCAATTAAGACTCAAAACATCCAAGCTGCTTTGTGCAGACATCTCCAACAGGAGTGCACAGAGTTCACCCTTTCTCTCTCCCTCATCCCTGTCCTAGTGTGTCTGTAACATTGGGAAAGACCGTGCCTGGTACCTGTAATTGGAGCAGATTATTTTTAACTCTGCGTTAATGACAGATGCTTTTACAGTCTCCCAAATTGAAGTGTCTTGAAAGGGTACGATTTCGCCCCCGTTCTCCCCCCCAGCCTATAATTTGTCTGGAACATGAGGGCCTATCAAAGAGGATGAAAAACAGACCGTCTGTGAAGGGAAAAACGGCTCTACCTCTACCTCACCTGATCATCCACCTTCAGTTACTGACGGAACAAGGGATGGGATTCGATTCAGTGCTCGTGGCCCAGGAGGCCATATGCGACGCGGCAGAAAATGGTCAGTGCTGAGACGGGGACCTTTCCAGAGAATCGCATTGGCTACATTGGGATTTAAACCAAAATCTAACTGGACAAGTTGAAAATAGTCAGACAACATTAGGCTATAGGAGACAACTTTGTGCCTTAGGAATTTGCAAAAATTGTATGTGTAGCATGTGTAGGGGTGCTACTCCAGATGTAGGTGTTGTACGTTACAGTCCAGTAGCGGTTCACTGTGCTTTGTGGGGTAGCGTAGAGTCCTGACACAGTAGAAATGGTGGCGTCTGGCAGTAGCCTAATCGCAGCCAGAACACCTGCTGTGTAACAGAAGCCCTCGTTGGAAGCAGGCGCCGAATGCCCGCGCCTCTCAACTCTTAACAGAAGTTTGTGAAGTGTGTCTCACAGCTAGTATCTGCTGCCTGCCTGCCTGGAACATTAACCTCTGCAAGGCATATCCTGGTGCATCACTTTCACAAGACCCTCAATTATTTCTCTGGGCGCACTTCTAATATCGTCCCCTTGGTCAAACATCCCACCATCCACCAAGAATGGAAATGGCGATAGGGGCATTCAAACCAACAACCTACTGACAGTTTCAGACGTTTTGCCTCTTGCGAGGTTGCTAAGAATTTCAGTAATGGTTGCCATAAAACATACCCGTATGTATAGGCAGACATGGCACTGAAAAGGCAAAGATGGGAACTCATTACTGGTGATGAATAGGCATGAGCACTCTATAGGTATTAAAGGCCTGATTGCTACCTTTCAACTAGCTGTATTTCGCCTGGCAAACAACAGGGATCCTGCCAACCAATGCTGTACATTTCCCCTCCGATGCCTTCTGGTCTCAATCTAGACGAGGGCTCATGAGAGGCAACATAATTCATCAATGGATTTAAGGACCTTTCACGTCTACATTACTGAGTGAAATGCAAGCGTTCCAATAGTCACAATTAGCTTTCTTTTCCCATGTCCTTACCCGCATGAAAAACAATACTATACTATGGTATAAATTGTGTAGTGTTTTTGTGGTAGGATTTTTTATTTATTTATTATTTATATATATTTTTTTACAAACGGAACATAAGAACCTGCACTGCACTAACGACGCAGGGTCATTACTGCTGTACGAGGAAGCTCTGCAGTAAGTGGCACCACACACTGTAAATGGAACTAGCAGGCCCCCCAATGTGATGAGGTGGCGGCACAGCGTCCATTCTAAATTCACACTTTCCATACCGCGCTACGTAACGCAAGCCATTCATGTTCAAACATCTGCTAAAAAGCTGCAACAAGTGACACTTGAAGGGGGCTGATTTGGGGACGACTTTATGAGGATGAATGTAATACAGTTATTATTTAGGGAGGGTGCCAACAAGGCTAAATGAGAGGGTATCTTTCAAACCTTATAGATGTTTTGTTGTATAAATTAACCCTGCTCTATGAAGAAACATGTACTGTATCAATTGAAATGGATGCATATTTTGACATTGTGCTTTGTATCCAAAACCTTCAGAAAAATGTTCCAATGTACAGGACACCACTTCCTGGTACATAAAATCCTTATGGGTAGCATGAGCGAGGCTACGCAAAAACAATTAGTAGCAAGTCCAAGAGTTTTCTGCCTATCAGCTTCTTCTAATGCAGTGGCGGCAGGACAAAAATCTCAAATTTGGACTCATCAGACCAAAGGACAGATTTCCACCGGTCTAATGTCCATTGCTCGTGTTTCTTGGCCCAAGCAAGTCTTCTTATTATTGATGTCCTTTAGTAGTGGTTTCTTTGCAGGAATATGACCATGAAGGCCTGACTCACTCTCCTCTGAACAGTTGATGTTGAGATCTGTTACTTGAACTCCGTGAAGCATTTATTTTGGGCTGCAATTTCTGAGGCTGGTAACTCTACTGAACTTATCCTCTGCAGCAGAGGTAACTCTGGGTCTTCCTTTCCTGTGGCGGGCCTCGTGAGAGCCAGTTTCATCATAGTGCTTGATGTTATTTTTCATCATAGTTGACCATGTCTTAAAGTAATGATGGGCTGTCATTTCTCTTTGCTTATATGAGCTGTTCTTGCCATAATATGGACTTGGTATTTTAGCAAATAGGGCGATCTTCTGTACACCACCCCTACCTTGTCACAACACGACTGATTGGCTCCAATGCATTAAAGAGGAAAGAAATTCCACAAATTAACAAGGCACACCTGTTAATTGAAATTCATTCCAGGTGACCAACTCATGAAGCTGGTTGAGAGAATGCCAAGACTGTGCAAAGCTGTTATCAAGGCAAAGGGAGCTACTTTGAAGAATCTAAAATCTATTTTCATTTGTTTGGTTACTCCATGATGCCATATGTGTTATTTCATAGTTTTGATGTCTTCACTATTATTCTACAATGTAGAAAATAGTAAAAATAAAGAAAAACCCTGGAATGAGTAGGCGTGTCCAAACCTTTGACTGGTACTGTGTGTGCGCACACGCACGCACACACACACACACACACACACACACACACACACACACACACACACACACACACACACACACACACACACACACACACACACACACACACACACACACACACACACACACACACACACACACACTTCATAGATTGTTTTAACTGCTCATAGAAGTGTGGTAACTGTGTATATTTACCTGTTTGTTCAAAACAAGCTGTTCAGTTACTTACTACTCTGCCCCTCAGTGACTGCCAGCAGTTCCGCAGGTGCATAGGCCATCACTTCATATATATTCTAGAAGAAACTACGGGTAGCTCGAACACTTGGTATTATATTTCTGTCATGCTGCTTTGTTGACAACTCCAGCCACCCCTCGCCCCCGGATATTCAGCCAATCAGAGGCCGCCACTGTTCTGATGACACTTTTCATGTGGTTACTTCCCATCTTCTGAGAGATGACAACATTTTCCTCATTGGGTAATTACAGGTTCACATTACTGCACTGGGATGTTTCATTTTTCAACTTGAGACAGTTAGCAGAAACATCCAACTAGCCATTGATGTGGAGCTTGAACCCCTCTGTACAGACGCAAAGAAAATAAATCCTAAGCAACCGAGCGCACCTCCAACAGACACAAGACACAGACCCAATTTACTGGTGCCCCGGTTCCTGTCTTGCAGATGTTCGTAAACTACATGTTGTGTGTTGAAACATATTATTAGTAGCCCCCCAGTAATGCGTATTTTCACCCCACTCCTCCAAACTGACATCCACTCGCTGCTTTTGGCAAACATATGGCTCCTGCAAAACTTCAAACGGCAGGCTTCCGTTCATAAAAACAGCAGGCTTTGAAGAGAGGCACCTTTAGGGTTTTGTGGGTGCCGAGGGAAAAGCTGCATCAGTGTATTCATTAAAAGGTCTCTTATGAAGGTAATGAAAAAGCAACAGTCACCTTTTCATCACTTGCTGTGCTGGCTTGCTCTGTTCTGCATGTCTTTGGTCTCCCTAGTGGAAAATGGTACATAATAAAAAATAAACAATCTTTACCTCAAGCTGCTCTGAAGTGCAAGGTAGACTGAAAAGAACGTCAAGCTACATTGGTGTGTTTTATGGTAGCATGTAGCTGCTGTACGCTCATACAGTGCAGTCGAATCCTGATTAGTAAAGATAACCTTGTGACTAAAATATTGCCCGAGCCATGCTAATGTTATTGATATACCTGTAGCCTCTCTGCATTATTGCCTCATTGAAATGCGCTTGCTTGCTTACATACCTACTACGTCAAATCTTTCATGAGTAAGGCAAAAAAATAAGATGAAAGTACTAGGAAATAGAAGAGTCACTTGATAATCTTTCTACTGTGCACTTGATCTGTTTGTACGTGTACTTAAAAATATATATTTAAGTGATGAATTTGTGGCTCTAAAAAACCTTGTGCTGACCAAGAATCAGTCTGAGCAATATTAAAGGAGTCAACCTCCTCGGTCTTCAACTTTGGGGTAAATAGCAAACCATAGAAGGGTATGGTGTGTGTGTGTGTGTGTGTGTGTACATATGGCAGTTGGCAAACTAAACCCCTACATTTTACTAGTAGCTTGGCATAACCAACCCTGCCCTTATGCTTTGTCCTTAGAGACCCCAAATGTAATACATCTGTCCTTCTTTAAAACCATTTCCTGCAGTGAAATGACCTAGTGGCTTCACGGGTGGAATGTTAATATTTTTCATAATTTAATTTCATGAATAAACATGATTTAAAAAAGACTACCAACGAAAGTCCTCAAGAAACACGTTGTTTTGCCCGCTGCAGTAAAAGGTTAATAATGTGAGTAAATCAAACAACCCATCGCCCTTTGTTTCTTTCTGTGGTGAAAACAAAAAGTATTTCCCCCCCAATTAAGACTAATTGCTAATCTTATGTGTATCACTCAACTGAATCCAGTCTCACAACTGTTCCACTATCTTGAGTCCAACTTAACTCAAGAGCCTGATATCTCCATCGGTGGCTATTGTATCGTGTCAACTGCGAGAGGAGTAGTAACCTTTCTGCACTGCAGTAGAAATGTACACAGTTCATCCTCTCCCTCTTTCCATCTCTCTGAGCCATCCCGAGTCTGAGCCAACCCGACACAGTGGGACTCCACCCTTCTTAACCACCAGTATGAACTGTACAAGACACTGACCACAGAACAATAGATTACAAAGAGTCCTGTCAGGCTAGCCGGCCCTGTAAATTAATGTTTCTATTTCAGACGCTGGTGGCTCTTTGGCCAGTGCAAGGCACCAGCAGTGCTCTCAGGATAGCTGAATCCCTTACAAATTGGGATGAGAGAGTAGGTGGCTAACTGGTGTGTGACTTTGTGATACTGTAGTACTACATTAAATTAGTGATCCATTTAGCATTTTGCATAGTGCCCTACTTTCAGCCATTTTGGCAAAAGGTAAAGGTATTTGACCACTTGTGGCCTTCACTGCACATCACATAAGCTTAAAGTGTTAAAATGGCCAAATAATAGAGGGAAATGCAGTATAACCTTTTGAATTCCACAGGCCCCTTTGAGAGTAATGAAGCCAATGAAATGAAAAGCAACAAAGCCAACCATCAAAAATAGACAGAAAAGTTAAAGCGGGATCTACAGTATCTACTCCCTTCTTCCGAACTCCAATTCCTCCCTGATCCTGTGTTTGCATTCCAGTAATGCTCCCGGTTGGTCTGCTGGCAGGGCCACGCTCAACAACAGAAAGTTTCTCTGCTCCATCTGGCATCAACCGGCACGTCGGTCAACACTCCCATACAGTACATTCAGAAAGTATTCAGACCCCCTTGACTTTTTCCACATTTCGTTACAGCTTTATTCTGAAATGTATTAAATAAATAAATACAAAATCTCAATCTACACACAGTACCCCATTTTTTTGCAAATGTATACAAAATAGAAAACAAATACCTTGTTTACACACACTTGAAGTCGGAAGTTTACATACACCTTAGCCAAATACATTTATACTCCGTTTTTCACAATTCCTGACATTTAATCCTTGTAAAAATTCCCTGTTTAAGGTCAGTTAGGATCATCACTTTATTTTAAGAGAGTTTAAATGTCAGACTAATAGTAGAGAGAATGATTTATTTCAGCTTTTATTTCTTTCATCACATTCCCAGTGGGTCAGAAGTTTACATACACTCAATTAGTATTTGGTAGCATTGCCTTTAAATTGTTTAACTTGTGTCAAACGTTTTGGGTAACCTTCGACAAGCATCCCATAATACGTTGGGTGAATTTTGGCCCATTCCTCCTGACAGAGCTGGTGTAACTGAGTCAGGTTTGTAGGCCTCCTTGCTCGCACACACATTTTCAGGTCTGCCCACAAATGTTCTATAGGGTTGAGGTCAGGGCTTTGTGATGGCTTTGTCGTCCTTAAGCCATTTTTCCACAATTTTATGAAGTATGCTTGGGGTCATTGTCCATTTGCGACCAAGCTTGAACTTCCTGACAGATGTCTTGAGATGTTGCTTCAATATATCCATATAATTTTCCTACCTCATGATGCCCTCTATTTGTGAAGTGCACCAGTCCCTCATGCAGCAAAGCACCCCCACAACATGAAGCTGACACCCCTGTGTTTCAAGTTTGGGATGGTGTTCTTCGGCTTGCAAGTCTCCCCTTTTTTACCTCCAAACATAACAATGGTCATTATGGCCAAACAGTTCTATTTCTGTTTCATCAGACCAGAGGACATTTCTCCAAAAAGTACGATCTTTGTCTCCATGTGCAGTTGTAAACCGTAGTCTGGCTTTTTTATGGCGGTTTTGGAGCAGAGGCTTCTTCTTTGCTGAGTGGCCTATGTTGATATAGGACTCGTTTTACTGTGGATATAGATACGTTTGTACCTGTTTCTTCCAGCATCTTCCCAAGGTCCTTTGCTGTTGTTCTGGGATTGATTTGCACTTTTCGCACCAAAGTATGTTCATCTCTAGGAGACAGAATGCGTCTCCTTCCTGAGTGGTAAGATGGTTGCATGGTCCCATGGTGTTTATACTTGCATACTATTGTTTGTACAGATGAATGTGGTACCTTCAGGCGTTTGGAAATTGCTCCCAAGGATGAACCAGACTTGTGGAGGTCTACAATTTTGGGCTGATTTCCTTTGATTTTCCTATGATGTCAAGCAAAGAAGCCCCGAGTTTGAAGGTAGGCCTTGAAATACATCCACAGGTACACCTCCAATTGAATCAAATTATGTCAATTAGCTCATTAGAAGCTTCTAAAAGGCTTTTTCTGAAATTTTCCAAGCTGTTTAAAGGCACAGTCAATTTAGTATATGTAAACTTCTGACCCACTGGAATTGTGATACAGTGACGTGAAATAATCTGTCTGTACACAACTTTTGGAAAAATTACTTGTGTCATGCACAATGTAGATGTCCTAAACGACTTTGCAAACCTATAGTTTGTTAACATGAAATTTGTGGAGTGGTTGAAAAATGAGTTTTAATGGATCCAACCTAAGTGTATGTAAACTTCCAACTTCAACTGTAAGTATTCAGACCTTTTGTTATGAGACTCGAAATTGAGCTCAGATGCATCCTGTTCCCATTGATCATCCTTGAGATGTGTCTACAACTTGATTGGAGTCCACTTGTGCTATATTCAACTGATTGGACATGATTTGGAAAGGGACAAAGGGACGCTGTCTATATAAGGTCCCACAGTTGACAGTGCACGTCAGAGCAAAACCATGAGGTCGAAGGAATTGTCTGTAGAGAAACTCCCCAAATACAGGTGTGCCATGCTTGTAGCGTCATACCCAATGAGACTCGAGGCTGTAATCGCTGCCAAAGGTGCTTCAACAAAATACTGCGTAAAGGGTCTGAATACTTATGTAAATGTGATTTTTCTGTAAAAAACTGTTTTTTTATTTGTCATTATGGGATATTGTGTGTAGATTGATGTGGGGGGGGAAACAATGTAATCTATTTTAGAATAAGGCTGTAACGTAACAAAATGTGGAAAATGTGAAGGGGTCTGAATACTTTCCGAATGCACTGTATAATATTCAGCTTTATGCATCAATATAATAAAGATGTTCGAAGTACAGATGTAGGATATTAATTTGAGCCAGTTTGCTAGAGCAGGAAAATAATCCTTCAGTAACAGGAAATGTTAATTTTTATGTGGATTATAATTGATTTAATGGAAATGTTTGTAGTGGTTGATACTTTAATTGCCCTTACAAATAAATGTATGAAATGACAGTGGAAATGACAAACTTCAGAAGCCTTTTTAAATCTCAACAAAAGTGGTCAAATGAAGATCCTACATCTGGTGTAATACCTTAATTCTCGTTTTCATTGTATTCTTTGTTAATTATAGAATACAGTTTCACTGCAGACGTTAAACATACAGTATTCAACTACAAATAATAGCATAAAAGAGATTATACAGTATGAGGCAATGAGTCATAGTAAGTGGTATTATGTTGCATTCTTCCCCTAGCAGGCCTACTGAAATGGTAACGATGTCATCATCAGCCCTCACCTGGTCACAGTATAATAAAAGGGTGTGGTTGTGGGGTATAGGATGATAGGTATCCGTCTTACCCAATCTGACACTAAGAATCCATCTCATTTGCATACAGTTGTTTGGAGCATGCAGTAAAGTTAATATGTTAATGGTATTGTCAAGAGTTACAGTATTGTAACACAATGAGAGAGATCTGAAGTCTCACATGTTGTATGTCCAGGCTTCATCGAGTTCATAATAAATAACTTATCTTCACCCTTAGATGAATAGACAGTAGCGGTATGCATTGTGTACAGTCGTGGCCAAACGTTTTGAGAATGACACAAATATACAGTTTCACAAAGTCTGCTGCCTCAGTTTGTATGATGTCAATTTGCACCCAGAATGTTATGAAGAGTGATCAGATGAATCGCAATTAATTGCAAAGTCCCTCTTTGCCATGCAAATGAACTGAATCCCCCAAAAACATTTCCACTGCATTTCAACCCTGCCACAAAAGGACCAGCTGACATCATGTCAGTGATTCTCTTGTTAACACAGGTTTGAGTGTTGACGAGGACAAGGCTGGAGATCACTGTCATGCTGATTGAGTTTGAATAACAGACTGGAAGCTTCAAAGGGAGGGTGGTACTTGGAATCATTGTTCTTCCTCTGTCAATCATGGTTACCTGCAAGGAAACACGTGCTGTCATCATTGCTTGCACAAAAAGGGATTCACAGGCAAGAATATTGCTGCCAGTAAGATTGCACCTAAATCAACCATTTATCGGATCATCAAGAACTTCAAGGAGAGTGGTTCAATTGTTGTGAAGGCGGCTTCAAGGAGCCCAAGAAAGTCCAGCAAGCGCCAGGACCGTCTCCTAAAGTTGATTCAGCTGAGGGATCGGGGCACCACCAGTACAGAGCTTGCTCAGAAATGGCAGCAGGCAGGTGTGAGTGCATCTGCACCCACAGTGAGGCAAAGACTTTTGGAGGATGGCCTGGTGTCAAGAAGGGTAGCAAATAAGCCACTTCTTCAGGAAAAACATCAGGGACAGACTGAAAAAGCATTTGACTTAAGAAATGCTTGTAATTACACTTCAGTTGTCACGATCGTCGTAGGGAATGGACCAAGGTTCAGCCTGGTGGGTGGGCATCTCCGGACATAGCCCCCGCTCCACCTCTGGCTCTCCCCACTTTGATGGCACCTCTGGTGGGGGACCCTCGCCGTAGGCCCCGGACTGAGGACCCTCGCACAGGCCCCGGACTGAGGGCCCGTCGGACTAACCAGGAGGCTGAACCGGAGCACTGGAGATCTGGTGCAGAGGCTGAATGCAGGCACAGGATGAACCGGGCTGTGGGGGAGCACTGGAGATCTGGGGCTTAACACTTGCACCGCTCCTCATGACTGAATGCCCAATTTAGCCCGGCACGTGCGGAGCGCAGGCACAGGATGCACTGAACTGTCACAGCGCACCGGAGACACAGTGCGCAGAGCCGGCGCAGGATAACCTGGGCCAAAACGGCTCACCAGAGACCAAGAGCGCTGAGCTGGCACAATCTGCCCTAGCTGGATGCCCACTCTAGCGTGGCACTTGCGGAGAGCTGGCTCCGAGCGCACCGGGCTGTGCACGCGCACTGGAGACACCATGTGCTTTACCGCATAACACGGTGCCTGACCAGTACCACACTCCTTGCAGTGAGCACGGGGAGTTAGCTCTGTCAACCTCCCCGCGTGCCACCCCCCCAAATATTTTTTTGAGTGGCTTCTCGGGCTTCCATCGATGACTTGCCTCCTCATATCGTCGCCGCTCCTCCTTCGCTGCCTTTATCTCCTCCTTTGGATGGCGATATTCTCCAGCCTGCCTCCAGGGTCCTTTACCATCCAGGATCTCCCATGTCCATGAGTCCTTTTCTCCACGCTGCTTGGTCCATTGGTGGTGGGTAGTAATGTCACGGTCGTCGTATGGAATGGACCAAGGTACAGCATGGTGAGCGTACATTTTTCTTTATTTTCAAATGTCGCCAACAAAACAATAATACAACAAAAACGAACGTGAAGCTCCGTAAGGCTATACATGCACAAACGAAGACAACTACCCACAACTACCAAAAGGAAAAAAGGCTGCCTAAGTATGATTCCCAATCAGAGACAATGATAGATAGCTGTCCCTGATTGAGAACCATACCCTGCCAAAACATAGAAACTAACAACATAGAATGCCCACCCCAAATCATACCCTGACCTAACCAAAAATAAAAATAAAACGTCTCTCTAAGGTCAGGGCGTGACATCAATATTCAATAGTAACATCTGACAAAAATATCAAAAGACACTGAAGCAGAAAACTTTGTGGAAATTAATATTTGTGTCACTCTCAAAACTTTTGGCCACGACCGTATGTGATGGAACCTCAAATGTCTTCCTATTTGTAGTCCAGGTAGTTAAAAACCCTGAACTAAATATTTGTATGTCTCAGATTAAGTCAGTTCAGTCAGAGGGCTGATTTACTGGTGATAATTGAGGTCGTGCCATTGGGATTTACTGGTGATAATTGTAGTGCCATTGGGTCCATCTTGCATTCCTCTCCTTCTTTCCAGGTTTGCAGAGATTCCTACTCATTTTCAGTTTTATGACATTGCCGGGAACCACAAAGAGGATGAGACCCTTTCTAAGAGGGAACAGCTGCGGTGAAACATCAACCTACGCGAAGCTGGTGTTTTCAGAGGCATCCCATCCGTCTCTTGAAAGGACAAGGAGGGTCCCAACACCTGTTTGCTCAAGACTGACACCCGCCCATCAACCAGTCTCCTTGACGTTTCCTTCAACAACAGTACCAGTAGATGTTGATTAGATTCATTAAATGGAATAATATGAGGGTACATGGCTGTGCTTCAAGGGTCAGGGTTCAAGGCTCATCATGTTCTGCGTTTACATAGGTAGCCTAATTCTGATCGTTGTCCCACTAATTGCTTTTTTAGATCAATCACAACAGACCTTTTGGCATTAGATATTTTTCAGAGCTCAAAAGACCTATTAGTGAGAAAAAAGAGATCAGAATTGGGCTGCCTGTGTAAACCCACCTTTAGAGAACCACGGGGCATAAAACAGCAAAGAATGGCACTCATAGGAATCTGATCATTAGTTTATTTGTAGAAAGGAGTTCTACCTTGAAAGGTTCACATACATGGATTATTCCACAGTAACAGTGTGATGCTGAGACTCAGATTTTTCACTTTAAAAACGTACTGTATGTCAAACTAAGACCAAACGTTGCAAAGTTAAACAAACCAACTCTATGCACACAGACAATTTGTATCAACTCCATAGACATTTTATTTTACAAAAACACATTTCTTGTAGAACAGTGCGGATGCAAAGTTTGGTAAACAGAATGATGACAAACAGCACAAACTGTCATTCTGTTACCAAATTTTGCATCTGCACCGTGGAATTGCCCACATGTAAACTGGCATGCATGTGTAAACTGCCCTTTACTCAATTTCTGTACTCCATTAACATGCCATTTCTAACCTAACGTGCTCCTCTGTGGTTTTTGACATTATCATGCAGGCTTGGAGTCAATGGCATCTCAATTCCATTACTGGCATTGCATATCTAAGTGAAGCGCTGCAGCTCTTAAAAGTCACATTTGAGGCATTTTGGTTGGCCAAGAGATGAAGATCCTTTTTTAATGCTGGTTCTTGACAATGGCGAGATCATTGAAGCCTCTGCATTCTCTCTGCATCGCTCTCGCCCTCTGACTGAATGCTCATAATTTTACAGCCCTATTCGTTGCAGCTTCCCAGCGCTCTTCGCGCTGTCTTTCCACCATCAACAGTCCATGTCCAAACACTCGTAGGCCTAAATGTCTTTCCTTCCTCGTTTTCTTCATCCCTTCCTTCCTGAGGTAAAAGCAATATGGCTGCAGCAGCCACAAGCTATAGCAGCGGAGATGTCCACATCACACGGCTTTTACACATTCATATATCGTCAGGAGAATAGGGCAATGTTGCCCCACTTCTGACCCCCTGAAAGTCATTTATTTCCTGAGTAAACACAAGTCTTCATCTGGCAAAGGAATTCTAAACATTTTCTGGACCAGCTTTTCTCTCTCTCCCTCTACCCACATCATACTATGATGTGTAATGCTGCCAGAGAGGAGGGCTGCAGGCCCCTAACCAACTGTGCTATTTTTTTTGCATTGTTTGTAAATTATTTTGTGACCAAAAAGAGCTTCTGGACATCAGAACAGCGATTACTCACCTCGAACTGGACGAAGACTTTATATTTAAGGAGTCTGATGCGAAGGATATACTGCTTTCTCGAGACCAGGCCCAAATCCCGTCATTCGCGTGAAGAAAATACTAAGAAAAAGGGGCGTGGAAGTCGGGATGCCTTGTGAGAATTCGTAGGCGAGTGAGGACAAAACTCAAATACCATCCGTACTATTGGCCAAGGTGCAATCATTGGAAAATAAACTAGATGATCTACGATTAAGACTATCCTACCAATGGGACATATAAACGGTAATATCTTATGTTTCACCGAGTCATGGCTGAACGACTACACGGATAATATAGAGGTGGCTGGGTTTTCAGTGCATCGGCAGGACAAAGCAGCTACATCTGGTAAGACGAGGAGCGGGGGTGTGTGTCTATTTGTCAATAACAGCTGGTGCGCGATGTCTAATATTAAAGTAGTCTCGAGGTATTCATCGCCTGAGGTAGAGTACCTCATGATAAGCTGTAGACCACAGTATCTACCAAGAGAGATCTCATCTATACAGTCTATTTACCACCACAAACCGATGCTGGCACTAAGACCACACTCAACGAGCTGTACAAGAAAATGATCATCCAGAAGCAGCACTCCTAGTGGCTGGGGACTTTAATGCAGGCAAACTTAAATCTCTTCTACCAGCATGTCACATGTGTAACCAGAGGAGAAAACAAATAATTTTAAAAATAAACTCTACACCAGCTTTACTCCACACACAGAGACGCATACAAAGCTCTCCCTCACTCTTCATTTGGCAAATCTGACCATAATTCTATCTTCCCGATTCCTGCTTACAAACTAAAAATTTGAGCAGGAAGTACCAATGACTCGCTCAATACGGAAACGGACAGATGACGTGGATGCTACGCTACAGGACTGTTTAGCTAGCACAAACTGGAATATGTTCCAGGATTCATCCAATGCAACTGGGAAGAATACCACCTCGGTCACCGGCTTCATCAATAAGTGTCTATCGACGTCGTCCCCACAGTGACCCTACGTGCATATCCGAACCAGAAGCCATGGATTACAGGCAACATCCGCACCGAGATAAATGCATTGAAGGAGCGGGACACTAATCCGGACTCTTAAGAAATCCTGCTACACCCTCAGACAAACCATGAAACAGGCAACGCTTCAATACAGGACTAAGATTGAATCCTACTACACTGGCTCTGATGTGGCAGGACTTGCAAACCATTATGGACTACGAAGGGAAACCCAGCTGCAAGCTGCCCAGTGACGCCAGCCTACCAGATGAGCTAAATGCCTTTTATGCTCGCT
Source organism: Oncorhynchus gorbuscha (assembly GCF_021184085.1). Lineage (NCBI taxonomy): Eukaryota > Metazoa > Chordata > Actinopteri > Salmoniformes > Salmonidae > Oncorhynchus > Oncorhynchus gorbuscha. The sequence continues at coordinate 23,885,366 of NC_060198.1, read as the reverse complement.
TCGAGGCAAGCAACACTAAAGCATGCATGAGAGCACCAGCTGTTCCGGACGTCAGTGTGATCACGCTCTCTGTAACCCGATCTGAGCAACTGTAACCCGATCTGAGCAAGACCTTCAAACAGGTCAACATTCACAAAGCCGCGGTCCAGACGGATTACTTGGACGTGTACTCAAAGCATGCACCAACTGGCAAGTGTCTTCGCTGACATTTTCAACCTCTCCCTGACCGAGTCTGTAATTCACTGCCCTTTCCCACATGGACAAAAGGAACACCTATGTGAGAATGCTGTTCATGGACAACAGCTCAGTGTTCAATACCAAAGTGCCCACAAAGCTAATCACTAAGCTAAGGACCCTGGAACTAAACACCTCCATCTGCAACTGGATCCTGGACTTCCAGAAAGGCCACCCCCAGTTGGTAAGGGTAGGCAACAACACATCTGCCATGCTGATCCTCAACACTGGAGCTCCCCAGGGGTGTGTGCTCGGTCCCCTCCTGTACTCCTGGTTCACCCACAACTGCATGGCCAAAGACGACTCCAACGTCATCATTAAGTTCACAACAGCGGTAGGCCTGATCACTGACAACGATGAGACGGCCTACAGGGAGGTGGTCAGAGAACTGGCATTGTGGTGCCAGGACAATTATGTCTCCCTTAATGTGAGCAAGACAAAGGAGCTGAATGTGGACAACAGGAAAAGGCGGGCCAAACAGGCCCCCATTAACATTTGATGAAGATGTAGTGGAGCGGGTCGAAAGTTAAGTTCCTAGGTTTCCACATAACCAAAGACTCCAGTCACCCAAGTCATAGACTGTTGTCTGCTGCTGCACGGCAAACCATACCGGAGCGCCAAGTCTAGAACCAAAAGGCTCTTTAAGCTTCTACCCTCAAGCCATAAGACTGCTGAACAATTACTGAAATGGCCACCAGGACTATTTACATTGACATTTGTTTTTACACTGCTGCAACTCGCTGTTTATTTTCCATGCATAGTCACTTTACCCCTACCTACATGTACAAATTACCTCGCACATTGACTCGGTAACTCCCTGTATTATAGCCTCTTTATTGTTATTTTGTTGGGTTACTTTTTATTTATATTTCTTGAACTGCATTGATGGTTAAGGACTTATAACTAAGCATTTCACAGTAAGATCGCTGACCTGTTGTATTCGGCGCATGTGACAAATACAATTTAATTTGACATACAGAGAGCTAAACTAAGGAAAGGGTCTTGAATTACAGGCTTGTAGTTAGACTTTTTAACTTGAGATGTTTGACGCTTTTGCTTCTCAATTGTAGCCCTGTCACAACTCCACCCTTAGCAAATTTTTCAGCGTAGGCAAAATTTTGGGTATGCATTTCCCTCTGGAGACATCACTTGACATTCATACTGCACGGCAAGTTTCAGCAATACTTATTTTCCAACATAATTTGCATATAAATCAATAGAAAATCCTACAATGTGATTTTCTGGATTTTCTTTCTCATTTTGTCTGTCATAGTTGAAGTGTAGATATGATGAAAATTACAGGCCTCTCTCATCTTTTTAAGTGGGAGAACTTGCACAATTGGTGGCTGACTAAATATTTTTTTGCCCCACTGTACAAGCCAATCAAGGAAAAGGTGCACTATATGTATTTTTTTAATTGTATTTATTTTACCATTATTTAACTAGGCAAGTCCGTTAAGAACAAATTCGTATTTTTCCATAACCAATGCATAGTTGCAGTTCAGTCTTTGTTGTTTACCATTTAACATAAATATTCGGTCTTCCGTCAAATTACGTTTCTATTTCAATCTGATGATCGACAAGTGACGTTTACATTGCATCATCAAAAATAAAGCAAGAAGGCTTACATTTTCACAATGTAGGGTATTTTACGCACGTAAAAAAATAATCACAAAACTACAATGAATTTCATTAATCATTGTAGACATATAGCCTATCAAACATGCGGTTGGTCTGAGTGAAATTATCTTTAGGACGGATAATTTGGTCGTAACGGCCATCTCATTCACACAATTGCCGGGTGGCTCGCCATTGGCCCTGTAGACTGTCATTGGACTGTACAGCAATCCATCCTAAATGCCACATATCCAAATGGAGGGTTCATTCACGCAAAGCTAGCTCCCCTTTCTTACAGAATTTCCATCATTATGAAAAGCAAATCATGCCCCGTTCTGTTTTCAATAATGGCACAATGCACTTGTAATTTAGTCCCACATACACCTGATTTAGAACTCGAAATGATGAGGTGGCGCTTTCTATCTCAGAGAAAGCATTCCATCGTCATCCTCGTAAAAAAAAGACAGACGCATTTCTTGGATAATGTGAAGGCATGTGATGTGAGAGAGGTTCAGAAGTGAAGGGAAGGGAAAGAGCAGGGATGGGATTGAGTAGTTCTGCTCAAAGCTGCAACGTGTCTGCAGTGCAGAGAAAAGACTGCACTGATGCCAAAAAAAATGTTTTTTTTCTTAAGGAAGATGCAGGCGCGTCTATGGAGAGGTGTCTGTCTTTCTGTGCGTAATAATTACTTTATGGGCGTTACGGAGCAGTGCATCTGGCGACCTACAATTACACATTATTCACTAATATCTCATTGTATTTATTTGCTATATGTGCATGGATGTTGTGTGACACCTTCATCTGGGGAGTTAGGGTGCTTTTTGACTCTTTATAGCAGGACTAACAAAAACCTTGAGACAAACGTCCTGCATAATTACATTCTTTTTCGTTTGGAAACGAATTATTTCGTTGTGGAATTGCAGGGGAGTTTTCACATCTGTTTCAATCATAACTTTTTTGCGTGTTTATGTCTGTGCACAGACGTTCTGCAGCATGCACATTGACCAGTAGAAGTAGAATAATTGACGCTTTCCATCCAGATAGAATCAGGTATATATTCTGCAAACAGGCTATAACCAGGAGTAAATTGGCGGTATTCTCCTCAGTCGACCTGTAGTGGGATTGATGCCAAAATGAAAGATGCGCTGGCAATCCACAGGCATTCAATTTTCCGATCTCTCATTCCACGTATACCTTCCGAAGCCGATCCCATATCGCATGAACTATACTATGAACAAATGTGAAACAAAAACGTACAATTCCAGCCAAAATAATACTATTGCCTAAACTGTGAGTTTCCAATGTGCCAAATACCGACACTGTACACACTCTTCCCCTAAACTGTAGCTCAGTAAGGCCTAGCAGCCATCCTTTCATCAAATCAAGATCCTTATCGATACGATTGGCTGACATGCAATAAGTTATCGAAAGCCTGCACACCTCTCCCAATATGATCGGTCATAGAACTTCAAACCACGTTTACTACAAAAACTAATATAGTCTTAGGAATACATTCGATAGTCTCTCACATCTGGTTTCAATCGAGGAGCAATTTCACCTTAAACAAAAATGTAGGCAAACGTTTCCGATGGCTATATTTCGATCAGAAATATCCTAGGCCGAGACACAGATGTGCAGGCCTGCTAAGCAACAGCCAATTCATCCCCACAGAATAATAAAATGGCAACGAAACCACAGCTCCTGAGGGAACAGTGCATTTGCCCAATGTAGTGTCCACGTTGATGTGGCACCTTTTACTCGTAAAAGTAAGACTGTGCTACAACTGCAAAACATTCAATATTGACAACAAAATAACATCTGCCTGGAAACACACAAGTGGGGCAAGGAACATAATTTAAGTCCCTTTCCTGTGCACAGCTCGTTTCTATTTAATTGCAACCCTGAAGAATCTACCGACAGCTAGCTATCCGGGCCCTCCTCGCCAATAGACTATTGGATGTCGTCTGTCTAAGCCGGGATAGGGGATGGTTTTTTACAAAACCTCCACCTTTTCTAAAAAATATCAAGTTTCCTGAGACTTTAAGGTGAAAAATGTGTCTACGACACCTCCTTTCCACTGATGGAAGGAGGGACTTTTTTTAAATGAACATGAGCATGCTGGTGTGGCCAGCACCTCCCCAAAAGTTTGGAATATAAAAGGCAGGGCAAAAAGTTTCTATAGACAGTAGGGAGTTTTCTGCGGGGTCTGGATTGGAAATACAGAGGACTGGACCCTACTTGTATGATTGGAGTCTAACGGAAAAAAATAACTTCCCCCCTCGCCTCAAAGAGTCTACATGTCTAATATTTAGACATGTTCAGCTTTGTGGATATTCGGTTAGCGCTGTTGCTCAGCGCAACAGTGCTTTTGGCAAGAGGACAAGGCGAGGACGATCGTAAGTGTCAATTTTGAGTCTATCCTTGCCTCTGGTATCTATTGTCTTAACGAAGTTGATATGGAAAGACTGGGTTGAAGGAGAAAGGTGGTTTTATAGGAAAAGGGTTTGGTGATGACTGAGCCATTCCGATTCATGTGCAAATTAGGATACATTTCTATTCTTTATCTGTGGTAAATGTTTATTGACTGGTTAACTGTTCTTTTTTTGTGTGGGATTCATAAGCATAGCCTACCTCTTGCAGCTTGAGAAGAGTGTATGCACATCATTGCTTGTGGGCCTTCTCACGCTTGATTGCGCGTGCCTTTGGAACGAGTTGGTACAGGTTCCAAGGCTTTCTCTTCCACTCGTTATTTGATGCCCTGGAGGTACATTTTAACAGCTGGAAATATTTGAACGCATGTAAGGGATAGAGGGGAAGGCTACAAGGCATGCCAACTCTGTGCCCATTGGTTTGAGTGGAATTGAATGGGCCTGTATGGCTCAACAGTCTGGAAGTAAAGGATAAAGTTATTCAGTTGGTTATGGAGGAATAATTCATAGCCTGAGGCTAAATGTCAGCCATGTAGAAAAGGAACAGGGTCAATCCTGAACGATGGTAATCTGGAACCTCGAGTTTTTCTAAATGGAATATATCCTAGTATACAGTCATTCATCACAGGTAGACTATATTTGTACTTTTGTGGAAAGAATACAGTGACCTACACGTTGAAGGAGAGGACAAAGCATCATCGTGCGCAACTTCCTTTGAATAGTTTCAAGCTCAGTTATTTGGCATAGGTTGCTACTTACAAAAAGTGTATTCAAAATAGAGATAAAGTATAAGAACCTAAATGCATTACCTATAGACAAACTACATAAAATCCGTTTTAAATTATTGGCTGTATGGTGTCACCCTACACTTGAGTATAGGGTTTCTAGTTGCATCTGGGGCGTACAGATGTGCAAATTCACTCTACGGCCCTGTAGCGCCACCATGTGGTTCTGAAATGCAACTCCACCAACATTTCAACGTTTTCGATGCGCCCCCTACCATTCCATTTCATTTTTTTTTAAATAATTGAAAACACATTCAGACTGCGGAAACTTTCCACTGAGGTATAAACGCTGGTGGTTGCCAAACCGATAGTTTTCAGCAGCGTTTGGATGACAGCATTGACAACGTGGACCTTTTCCACTGACTGTTTCGCCCTCTACAGTCAAATTGTAGCAACTCCTGTGGACCAACATTGCTGGTTTGGACACAGGCAGTCGGGCCAACGGCTAAACGAAGACCACAAATTCGCCACCAATATAATATTGGCTATTTAGGCCGAGTTCAAGCTCAAAACACATTTTCAGAGGTAGTCAAGCCTGATGATTATACTACAAAGCCGGATCAATTAGTTAGCCATCTAACTTTAATAAAATAAACAAATACTTATTAATTTTCTTAATAATGCAGAAAAGCAATAAATTATTTCAGAATTTTTAGGCAAGTTATCCGGGTAACTAATTGATACTACTTTGTAGTATACCCCTCAGGGCTTACTATTTTGCGGATGGGTATAATTTGTCGAAAGTTAAAACAGGAATCTGTTCCAAAAACAGGATGCCAAAAGACAACGCATACAAAGTAGCATGATCCATTCACTTAGCTAACTAGCTGCCGAATAGGCATCATCTCACCACGTAGCTTATTTCTTCATGTTTGTCCATAGGCTACCAGAGTGAGGACAGACATTTTTCGGAATAAACATACGGAGTGAAAACGTTGTTTGTTGGCAACCTTGTTATTTACGACGTTTTTGAAACATATTCCTTTTGGAACGTACCACAAATTATACCCACCCCTATTTTACATTTCAAAAATATTTGTCAACATAAATGTAGGAAATAGACTTCACTTTAATCTTTTTCCAGGCCTTCTGCCCTGTTGTTCATTCCAATCAAGGCATTACAAATACATGTGTCATTTAGCGCAGCTTTTCTTAACTCCAGTCCATGAGTACCACCGACAGCACACATTTTTGTTGTTTCCGCTGACAAACTCACATGAATGAACTTGATTAATGTTAGTTGACAAGTTGAATCAGATGAGCTCGTCTGGGGCTACAACGAAAAGGCGTACTGCGGAGGTAATCAAGGACTGGAGTTAGGGAACGCTGATTGAGCAGACACTCTTATCCAGAGCGACTTGGTGAGTACATACATTTTCGTATGCATCACCTGGTCAAGGTGTCATCACATGGGCATCCGTGCCTTATAGGTCGACATTGAAGGCAAGCGTTCTAAACTATTTCATCTCTGCATCTTTCTCAGGCACCGCCGGCAGCTGTACGTTGGACGGTCAATTCTACAACGACAGAGATGTCTGGAAACCCGAGCCATGCCAGATCTGCGTGTGCGATAGCGGCACCGTCATGTGCGACGAAGTTATCTGCGAGGACACATCCGACTGCCCCAATCCAGTGATCCCCCACGACGAATGCTGCCCCATCTGCCCCGACGACGGTACGCCGATTTCCTCCCGACGCAACGTTCACGAAGTTTACCTTACAGGCGCAGGCACTCTCAGAATCAGTTTTGACATGTTTTTCGAGGCCTCAGAGGGACTGTTGGGCTTGTACTTTTAAGGGGTTCGACAGCATTTTATGGATGGCCAACGAGGAATAAACTTGGATTTACCTTTATTCTAATCACATCAGTCATTTTTCCCCCTTTTCCTCCGAAATGGGATGGGATACTATTCAGTGCTTCAGGCACATTTAATGTGCATGCCCAGTCTGGTGCCACTGCCACCTCCTAACTACCTTTGGCCTTCCTTTCAACTTTGACCCAGTCTCAAATTGGGACTTTGTGTACATCTTCACTAGGCCTAGTTCAGACATTGTCATCCCCTATTAGTTCTAAATCTAATAACATTGGCCTTACGTACAATTTAAATGCACCCCATAAATATTTTTATTTGTTTACTGTTCAGACTATTTCAGATATTTCACATTTTAATCTAATTGTTGTTTTTCTGCTACCATAGGCTTCCAGGAGCCAAAGGTTGAGGTAAATATGAAATTATGATCCTTATTGTTATTAACTATTAGATAAGGCTATTATAATTAGATTAGCTATTATTGTTAAAGTTTAAAGTGTACTTTTACATGTATTTTTAAAAATTTATTTTAATTGTTGATTCATTATAAATGCATCATTGCAACAAAACTATTTTATCTTGCACTGCAAAACTAGTAAGGCCACGGCACAATAAGAACCACATCTTCAAGTGCAACCATAACCTAATGCTGCTATTTCCCCGTCAAATAGGGACCCCAGGGTGATCGTGGAGCCAAGGGAGAGCCAGTACGTTTCACTTCCTTATTCCTAGCATGCTTTTGTATTCACTTCCTGTCGGGCCAAAACCTAACAAACATGAGATGCGTGCAAAACGTTAAAAGTCACAGCCCTTTCACTAATCCTCCATTGATAGAGGTGTGTGGAGGTTAAAGGTTTGCACCTATATCCCAAAGGTTAGGATTTGGCCCTTATGTTTCTGGTGTCTTTTTTGGACTTGCGTGCCTCTTGTCTCAGTTTTAAAGGACAGCATCTTGCACACATCACTCATAATGACTGTTGTACTAGCTCGTTAGTACTCATAGCAGAGTTTTGGCCCATAAGATATTAGCTATAGATTCCGTTTTTTAATGTTGGTAATGTCTGACATGAGGTTAGATTATAATCGAAAGCAATGGATAAACCTGTACATCCAGAGTCTTTGGAGTTTACCAGTGGAGCTAATTGGCGAAATAGTCGACCACCATCTTCCTTCTTTAAATCTCAATTCATGTTTTTCCAATGGGTATAGATGTTTTACTTTCATCCAAGCCCAACCTGTCTAGATACCCATTTGGTGACTAGTATTTTGAGATATGTGTGGATTTGTATTGGGCCACCAGCATATGCAGGTATATTGTGCATTCATTGAACTAGAAGTACAATTTCTTGAATAGTTCTACTCCATTTCAAATGAAGAATAATGTGGTGCTCACAATATCTGCGACAGTGACTGGTTGGGCCCTAACCAAGTACTTGAAGTGGGTACAGTGTGGTGTTCCAATCTGCATGACTTAAGGGACTTGGGATTGTCTTGTAACTGAGACCATGCGTGTCATTTCATCTCCGATCCATTGGACGGATGGACGGACTGACAAACAGACTGGTAGATAATTATACGGTTGGAGGAACAAAGAGATAGATTGATGTATGGAAGGACAGGTAGATAACTGGACTAATGTCCAAGTGATCTGAAGGTATTACAGGTATGACCCATCAATTTGCTTGGATTATACTAGGGGCCTATATGCCTCGAGTTCACCCCAAACCCTAGGCCCTATGTTAGCTTTTCCCTTGTCACTCTTCACTGATGCCTTATCCCCCATAGATAACAACGAAGCCCTTTTCCCTGTTCACTGACTACTGCTACAGTTCATCACTAACCAGCTTCTCTCTCTCGTCTCTACTGCAGGGACCTGCTGGTTTCCCCGGCAACGATGGTATTCCCGGCCAGCCCGGCCTTCCTGGACCCCCAGGCCCCCCTGGACCCCCTGGTCTTGGCGGAGTAAGTATAGCACTGACCCAGAGTCAGCTTTGACCCAGGTCAAATGGTTAAAAGGTTATGTGTTTTACAGAGGAAACTGATCCTAGATCAGAGATTAGGGGCAGCTTCTGTTGGGGGTTAGTAACTTAGATTTAAAGAAAGTAGAGAAAGTGGCTAAGTCTGACAGCTGGGTGGAGAACACACCAACACCCTCTTATGATGTCACATATCTTACCCTCACTGATCTCCATGTAGTCTGGACAGGCTGCAAATACAGTGTTTGCACAGTGAATACAACAGGAACTATTGTGCTATTCTTTTCAGAATGGAAATCTCCAAATCATAATGATAAACCTCCCAAAAGAGTAGAGGCAAGAGCACGGGAGGTGTGGTGCTAAGCTATCCTGGTTAGAGCGCAGTGCAGTCTTTATTTCAGCACCAGGGCAGGTGGACAGCGCCCAGCCAGGAGTGGACAGGGAGGTAATGCCTAACACAGCTAGGAAACGCCAGAGAGGTAGTCACCCTGTAGATATGTAATGGATATGAACAGATCTGTCATTGATATGGACAGGCCTAGTGCCTTGCATTCTCTAGCCGGGTTAGGCCCATCCATATACTCGTATGTCGAGATCACTGTATTGTTCTCATGATTCCCAATACTGACTGACTGTAACACATCTCTACCTTGTGTCTCCCTATAGAACTTCTCCCCTCAGATGTCTGGTGGTTTTGATGAGAAGAGCGGCGGTGGCATGTCCATGCCCGGCCCCATGGTACGGACATACAACTACACAGAGCCTGTTGGCCTAGTTGCATCACTGACTCGCGGTATCTGTTTTGTGTATAGACACTACCAAAAAAAACTATGGCCATGGGAGATTTTTGCTCAGCAGAAGTCCTGCAAATTGGCCTCTGTGGTACTCCATATGTCACAACAAATACTATCCCATAAAAATCTTATGTACTTCCATATTCCATAAACGACTAGCACCACGCATTACATGTTTGAGATATCTGCATAAACTTTGTCACTTCAATAATAGCATCAATTCCCCTGTTACCACTGTGTAGATGTCTTCAAAGGTTACTGATGCCACTATTCTAATATCACTCTTCATGGTGCGACTGTTGGGCATTAGAATGTATACTTTGGGAGGACTTTTAACCCTCGCCCACCCAACCTTTGGTTGATCCTTTGGTCAGTTGGCTCCTTCTCAAAGATAAATTCTAATGGGAAGACTGATGTGATTGGTCAATAATTTACTGAACGTTTCTTTGCCTTTTGATTGACAGGGCCCCATGGGTCCCCGTGGTCCCCCAGGACCTCCTGGCTCAAGTGTAAGTATCCCTTCCCTTTGTGTTCTAGCTGTTTAAGTGACATTTGTCATGTAGGGGAAAAGACCTCGAGTCAAAGGTTATAAAAAAAGAGGTCCGTTTATGACTAGGTGAATTGCATGATGGGAGTTGAAGTCGCTTTCAAGTTGTTTAATTGTAGGCGTGTGTGTTTTTTAAGCATATATGGCTGTATGTTAATTTGGTTTAATTTGATAGGTTCCTGACCATTTCTATTTAGTATCTGTTAAGTTCTTGTCATTTTATTTTTCAGTTTAGTAAGCTGCTAGTCTGTCATTGGCTTTATTTAGTTGACTATTTGTATTGATTTTTTTTTTTACATTCAGTTTCAGTCTTCGATAACTATAATGACCGTGGGAATGTTTTACCCACAGGACTTATTGCCCGTTGTCAAAAAAACTAAACCATGTTTTTTTTGGAGGGGGGGTGAATGAACATCAAAGTCTGACATTATCTCTTTGTCTCCCCCTATAGGGACCTCAGGGTTTCACTGGCCCCCCCTGGTGAGCCTGGTGAGGCTGGTTCTTCTGTGAGTATCTCGTTCTGGAATATTCCAGAAAATGACACGCCACCACCTCAGTATCTGAATCCCTCATAAACACACACTTTGAGCTAAATTCTACACCATATTCTGCAAGGCAATATAATGCCAAAAAGCATAAAAATAGCTCAACATACAATAACTACACTTTAAAAAAACTACTAAACCACATTACCTGCTGCATATGTCTTGCTCTATCCTGATGCTTGGAATGGAGTCAACTAAGGTCACAGGGTCACCAATGTATGTTGGTGACCCAATGTATGTTATTGTCCCCCCCACACACACACACACAACATAGACCCCCATTACCACCTTCCAATAGTATTTTGATTTCACTACCTATTAGGTAATCAAGTTTCCAGATGAATGACAAATGATCCAGGATTATTGCCATTACTGACAAATTGTAATAATATTTCTACAATAACAGTATCTCTCTCTCTCGCACACACACACACACATACACACAACCTTCTCACCCAGTGGTTTATCTCTTACAGGGTCCCATGGGCCCCCGTGGTCCTGCTGGTCCCCCTGGCAAGAACGGAGATGATGTAAGTCACCAAGATATCCATAACTAAAATTGACCTATGTCCCAGGACAATTTCTGGGTAAGATATTCATAAAGGGGATGGATTTGGATCATTGTTTATTCCTCACCTTGTCTCCTCCTCTCCATCCCACTCCTTCCTTCCTTCCTACCCTCCTCTACTCCCATCCAGGGTGAGTCTGGCAAGCCTGGTCGCCCCGGTGAGCGTGGAGCTTCCGGCCCACAGGTGAGTCACAATGTCATTCTAATGTCACTCCATACTCCATCCATACACTCACTCTAGAACGTTAGTCACAAGAGCAATAGCACCTAATAGTCAGACACCATGAGACATCTCATATCCTTCAAGGAATGTTAAGCCATCAACTGCACTGATAACATGTCCCGTTATCTTTTTTTCCTCTCTCTCTCTCTCCAGGGAGCTCGTGGATTCCCCGGAACCCCCGGCCTTCCCGGCATCAAGGGACACAGAGTGAGTCACCGCACCCCCAAACTGTCTTGGTAGAACTTGCTCTCCAGAACAGATCCAGGATCAAATAAACGTCTCCATGCCTAACCTTAATCATGGAAGGGGATTGCACGCTAAACTGATCTTGGACCAGTGTCTGGTGGCAACATCAGCCTATACTTCCCAAATAGCAGCAGTACAATCTGCCCTGTTTTCCTCTCCTCTAATATTGTCCTCCATCTCGCTCTACTTCCTTCTCTAGGGATTCAGCGGTCTTGACGGAGCTAAGGGAGAGTCTGGCCCTGCTGGACCCAAGGTGAGGCCCCTTCTCGTCCATCTCCCCTGCTAATGTAGAAATCACACATAATTCCCCTCGCTTCACTGACCTGTCCGTTTGTCCGTCCTCAGGGAGAGGGTGGCGCATCCGGGGAGAACGGAGCCGCTGGAGCCATGGTGAGTCCCACCCTCCATTTTAGTCAACAGTCCTACACCAGAAAATGAGTGTAGAGAGAAGATCACATTCATTTTTAGCATTCTGCAATACAGTAGCAATGTGTGAATGGCAGCCATGATGACTTACCGTGCCAATATCTGTCCCTCTCTTTTAGGGACCCCGTGGTCTGCCTGGTGAGAGAGGCCGTGCTGGTCCCAACGGAGCTGCTGTAAGTCAACCCCAAAACCACCCCCAGGAACCAGCGGTGGAACAAGTTCCCAATTGTCATACTTGAGTAAAAGTCAAGATACTTTAAAGTATTTTGACTTAAGTACTTTACACCACCCCCTGTAACCATAAACAAGGGGTGCACTATCACCATCACAACATAGTTCTGAGAGACACTATTCCTGTAGCTCAAGGGTCATCGCGTTTCCCAAGCGTTTTGCATATATTTAAGATGTTTATTGATCAGTCCAGGGCTAATTTGTTGGAAACAACCATTCTTACGCTCTGTCAGCAAAAGGCCTCACAACCTGATTTACTTGAATGCCCTATATTGTGGAACATAAGCCTTGTACAGCCTTGTATACTGGCCTCAGTAGGAAGCCATATTTCACATCTTCTTACAACTCAGTGTGCCAGTTATTTAGTTTTACAGTGTCATGTTGGATTCTGACATGGAAGGGTCAGCCATTTTGCTCGTTCACAATTGATGTTTATAGTTCAGCCATATTGGAATTGGACCCTGAAGGGGTGATGGCTAGTTGCATCTGACCCTGTTGTGCCTCTCTCTCTCTTTGTATCTCTCTCCTGCAGGGTGCTCGTGGTAACGATGGTGCTGCTGGTGCTGCTGGTCCTCCTGTAAGTACTGACGGCAGCTATCTATTCACACATAAACAGTACACAACCATCAACAGAAACATATTGGTACACAAGCACACTTATGCAGTATTCATCATTTAGACTGTAACTCAATCCTCTCTCTCTCTCTCTCTCTCTCTCTCTCTCTCTCTCTCTCTCTTTTTCTCGTATTCTAGGGCCCCACTGGCCCCGCTGGTGCCCCTGGTTTCCCCGGTGGCCCTGGAGCCAAGGTAAGATGTCAACTTGCACCTATCCCTGTTCACACACCTGTATACCTCCTACCTTCTTACTGTCTATCCTCCACCCTCTACCCTCACCTCTAGCTCTTTCCCAGGGGGCAGTATTTGGAGAGGTAGATGAGATAAAAACATACATTTCATCCATTCTAGCACAAAAAAAAGGCGGCTAACTACATCGGCCCCAAGTGACGAATCATCCTCTTTCTTTTATAGAACAGCTGTTGGGTTGGTGCTTATCTGAAGGATGACGCCTACAGGGGTCATGTGGGGTCAGAGGTCACATTGATTTATATGGGGTCATTGAATGGCAGCATAGTACAGTACTAACATAAGGAAGTACTAGGGAGTACGGTAGTACAGTACTAGTACAGTAGTACTTAATTGGTAGCAGTAGTACTACTAGAGTAGTACTTGTGTAGGGTAGCACTTAGGGTAGTACTAGTACAATATTAGTTCCAGGTTCTTGCCCTGACCTATCTTCACCCCAACAGGGAGAGGTTGGTGCCCAGGGAGCTCGTGGTGGCGAGGGACCCCAGGGATCCCGTGGAGAGGCTGGTAACCCCGGACCCGCTGGCGCTGCTGGCCCCGCTGTGAGTCTCAGCTCTAGAAACCTCTAGTGAAATACACCTCTGGGCTGCGTTGGAGACTTTAAGTTACATTTGTTGTCCCTGTGAGAGACGTTCCCCTCTAACCCGTTGGTTTGTATCTCTTGTAGGGAAACAACGGTGCTGACGGAAACCCCGGTACCAAGGGTGCCCCTGTAAGTAGACACCTCACCTCATTCCTCAGTGAACTAGCCATTTTAGTTGTCATTGGTTTGTCTATTTGCCAATATTGTTGTCACTGACTGGTCACTCAGTGATGATGAATCCAGGAAGTATAATGATTGTCTCTCTGCTTCCTCCTCCAGGGTTCTTCTGGTATTGCTGGTGCTCCTGGCTTCCCTGGACCCCGTGGACCCCCCGGACCCCAGGGTGCTGGTGGAGCTCCCGGACCCAAGGGTAACACTGTAAGTCCAGCTCTCTCTGACTTCCATCACTAGATATTGTACAAAAAATGTCAAATAATTATATGTTATCTTAATTTATATTGATGTTATAACTTGGTCAGAATGCACAGACCATTGAGTGTGGATTCTGATTTCTTCAACCTAGGGTGAGGTTGGTGCTAATGGAGCCAAAGGAGAGGCTGGTGCTAAGGGAGAGTCTGTAAGTACACCTTTTTACTTCCTCTTTGGTCAAATACGATCCACCAAGTCACCCATAGCACGTACTCTGTCCGCACATGCTCAGTCAGCAGTCCGTACGTGTTTGAACTCTACCACTGTACTGATCCACATCTCAGCACAATGCCTTGCCACCCTCCATTTCTCTGACCTTCATCTTGTTTCTTCTCCATTACCCAGGGCCCCGCTGGAGTCCAGGGACCCGCCGGCCCTGCTGGTGAGGAAGGCAAGCGAGGAGGCCGTGGTGAGCCCGGTGGTGCTGGTGCCCGTGGAGCCCCCCGGCGAGCGCGTAAGTAACCCAGATAGTCACAGTGTCCCCTCTTCACCATACTGTTCTCCTGTCCTTTACATGTAGGCGCCCCCCCCCCTCCCCTTCTCTTTAGGAGAGAGAGAGGAGGAAGGTATGCTATAATAACGGAAATAGCCCGGTGTTAGAATCTGTTGACCAATATCTCCTTTTCACTGTCATCCTATCTCCTACTTTTAGAATAGTACCCCCCCCCCCCCCTCACTAAACTGTGTTGTAGTCCTCCAAATCTAAAATACTCTTGCTCCACTGTCTTCCTATTCCGAAGAACCACCATTGCGTTACTGCCTCATACCCATCAAAATGATATGATTTGAACCATCCAATATAATGCTTTAAATCAACTATAGGAACTGGGTCAGTAGGAGAGTGCTGTACAAGAACTTGGGCATTTAGTCTTTTTATACATTGCTTACTTCCTCACAGTACAGCTAGTATTGGCACATGCATACACAATGATGATATCTATATCACTATTCCATCGCATAAATAATCACATTGACTTATCTCTTTTTGGAACCAATAGCTAGCTCATTACCTAATTTGGCCACCAGAGGGCTGTGATTGCTGAGCAGTAATGTAATGTTACTGAATGGCTGTGTTATGGTACTGAGGTAGCAGGAATGTTGTGGTACTGACGGGAGTGACAGACAGTGTTGTGGTATTGACCTGTGTTGTGTTTGTCGCCCCCTACAGGGTGCCCCTGGTAGCCGTGGTTTCCCTGGTTCTGATGGAGCTTCTGGCCCCAAGGTGACTACACACATATACCTGGAACATACACACATGTTCAAATGTATATACCACAGTTCACCTCCAAACGTTGCTACATGCTATGGCCAATAGCTAAGTATAGCAAACTCCTCTCTCCACCCTTCTCTTTCCATCTCTCTCTCTCTCTCTCTCCCTCCATAATAGGGTGGCCCTGGTGAGCGTGGTGGTGCCGGAGTTGCTGGAGCTAAGGGTAACACTGGTGAGCCTGGCCGCAACGGCGAGCCTGGTATGCCTGGATCCAAGGTGAGTTAGACAGGGGACCGGTCTCAGATCACAGGACCTTTTCGTTATACTTTATCATTGTTGGATAACTATTCAACGACTAATAGATACTATAAACATGAAACCAATATATTCATGTTAATATGACATGTCAAGATGTGTATGCTGCCTATGTTATGTGCTTATGTAACGGTTGTTATGCGCCTGACCTTTGCCCTCTCACCTTTGCTGCCCCCCCCCCATCTCTAGGGTATGACTGGTAGCCCTGGCAGCCCCGGCCCCGATGGCAAGACTGGCCCCTCTGTAAGTTCCTCAGCTACAGATTCATCTGACCCTCACGACACCAATTCAACGACACTGAAAGACACTGGTGACCTATGGCTACTTCCACCGATTATCACTGTGGTCACTGACTCTCTGCCCTCTCCTGTGACAGGGTGCCGGTGGTCAAGATGGTCGCCCCGGACCTCCCGGCCCCGTTGGAGCCAGAGGCCAGCCCGGAGTCATGGGATTCCCCGGACCTAAGGGAGCCGCAGTGAGTAACCCTTCTCTCTCATGCTGCTCTTATTCGGGCACAATCATTTACGGGCTAATTTGAGAAATGAGATCTGAAATTGAGAGGTAACCCAATGTATACAGTGGAGGCTGTTGAGGGGAGGAAGGCTTATAATAATGGCGGTGGAATGGAGTCAATGGAATGGTATCAAACATATGTGGTTGATAACATTCCATTGACTCCATTCCAGCCATTCCTATGAGCCGTTCTCACCTCATCAGCCTTCACTACAATGTATGACATAGTTGTCCATAGCCTAAAACCTAGGTTTTAGTATACAGAATTGCTGTCTGATGGGAAATGAGCTAATGGGTATTTGTCTTCCCCTGTAGGGTGAGGGTGGCAAGCCTGGTGAGAGAGGAGTCATGGGACCCGGTGGCGCTGTTGGCGCTCCCGGCAAGGATGGTGATGTTGGTGCTCCTGGTGCTCCCGGTGTTGCCGTAAGTACACCTCCACTCTCCAGCATCCCACAATGCTTCACTCCCATTCTCCCCAAAGCTTTGAGGACAACATTCTTCAGCATTACCCGCGCTGTGTCACACTTGCACACAAACAAACACTGTCACTAATACAAGCCAGCATGGAATCTCCTAGGCGACTGCAAAACCACTCAGTTTGTGTTTCCTTACATGTTATGGGGGTAACCCCATCACAACCAAGGTGTAGCACCCACCATTAAGCCGGTCACACTGATTTTCCTAACCGACTCTTCTCCTCCTTCTCCTCCTCAGGGACCTTCTGGAGAACGAGGCGAGCAGGGAGCCGGTGGCCCCCCTGGATTCCAGGTACAGCACTGAACTATGGGAAATGATCAGCACCTGACCAATCGTAGACCCCCTCCTACTTCAGGACCTCTGACCCTTGCCTCACCTGTCTCTCACTTGTCTCTTTGTATAACAGGGACTGCCAGGACCCCAAGGCGCTATTGGTGAGACTGGAAAGCCCGGAGAGCAGGTAAGAATACTACAGGACTGCAGCACCTTTGGTGGAGTCTCCCGCTGCCCCATGCCTTGTCCTTGCTACTCATCACTACATGACACTTGACTTCCTGTCAAGATTTGGGACTTGACGCAGCTGAACATTGAGCACCACAAATGCAGATTTCAAATCTCTAGTCGTAGTCTCTAATATCTTCTCACTCTCTCTCGCTCGCTCTCGCTCTCGCTCTCGCTCTCTCTCTCTCTCTCTAGGGTCTTCCCGGTGAGGGTGGTGCCCCTGGTGCCGCTGGATCCAGAGTGAGTATCCCAGAATAATAATGGCATCACTTCCTGGGTGATGGACTGCTACAGCTACACTGTGGCCTAGCGACTTAGCCAAGCAAGGCAACGGCTAACAGCTGAAGCAGCAACAGACTAGCACCCAGCTGACCCAGGCTAAAGACATTAGCATTGGCATCGATGACATCCTTCACCTTGTATACACGTGATGCTCCAGAGCCAAAGCTGATGCCCTCTCTTCTCTCCGTACCCCAGGGTGACAGAGGTTTCCCCGGTGAGCGTGGTGCCCCTGGCCCATCTGGACCCGCTGGTGCCCGTGGCTCTCCAGGCTCTGCTGGTAACGATGGTGGTAAGGGAGAGGCTGGTGCCGCAGGTGCCCCCGGTGGCCAAGGACCCCCTGGCCTGCAGGGAATGCCCGGAGAGCGTGGTGCTGGTGGTCTGCCAGGCCTGAAGGGAGACAGAGTGAGTACCGGTGTCCCACCCTTCACTTATCATCCTCCATGCCCAAATGCATGTTCATCAGTGGGCCTCGACTTCATACTTCTGTGGCACTCCGATCCATCCAAACTCCCACTTGCATTAACAGTGGACTTGACTGAGTCCAGATAAAGCTCTCCTCCGTCTCTGTATCTGCATAACCCACAGCTTACAGTACTAATTCAGCTGCTCTTGTGTCGACAGGGTGACCAAGGAGTCAAGGGTGCTGAGGGTGCCAGTGGTAAGGATGGCGTCCGTGGTATGACTGGCCCCATTGGACCCAACGGCCCTGCTGGATCTCCTGGTGACAAGGGAGAGACTGGCGCTCCTGGACCTGGTGGACCCTCTGGTGCCCGTGGTGCACCTGTGAGTACCTCCGCCCACCCGGTTCCCACCTCGCCACAGACATGACACAAAAAAATAGCTCCCCGTGCATCCACGCCACAGGCCTCTCTCTATGGGAGTCAGTCTTGAAGCTTCAAATAGAGACCACGTCGCCACAATGCACGAAGAAAAGCTTAAATGGTGCCCGGAACGTACCGAGCACCAAAGCAATAAAGCATGAAACTTAAGTAGAAATTAAAGGTGTATAGAAGAGAGAACTGACCCACACTCATATGATGCTTGTCCCCGACCTTTAACACACCCCTGACCTGACTAACCCTAACCTTCTCCTCTCCCAGGGTGAGCGCGGTGAGTCTGGCGCCCCTGGACCCGCTGGATTCGCTGGGCCTCCTGTAAGTACACACACACACCTCTTTACCTGTCCTCAATTCACACAGAAATTGTCCTCAATTCACACAGAAATCAGTTGCCAATTAAAACGGACGGCGGGTGTCAATCAAGATGACGACTCGCAACATCTTGCACACTATGGCGATTCTAAATTGATTTCATTGGCATTAAATGAGACAGGCTTCTCTTACCATAGCAGCCAGTCTAGATGAACCGCCACACTAATCTGCTCTGCATTCACTCAATTACTTCTTCTCCTTCAGGGTGGTGACGGTCAGCCTGGTGCTAAGGGAGAGGCTGGAGATAACGGTGCCAAGGGTGACAGTGGTGCTCAGGGACCCGCTGGACCTACAGGAGCCCCTGGACCTCAGGTATAACACGTGGGACTGACCACTGGGTACCCACCCTGGACCATCTTCAATGGTCCTCTGTAGCTCAATTGGTAGAGCATGGCAGTTGCAATGCCAGGCTAGTGGGTTTCGATTCCCGGGATGACCCATATGTAAAATGTGTGCATTAGTACATCGTATTACAGAGGTGTTTGTATTGCTCTTGCTTACGGACTGAAGCACTGCTGTATCCACACAGGGTCCCGCTGGAAACACCGGAGCTAAGGGCGCCCGTGGTGCTGCTGGTCCCCCTGTAAGTAGCTTTGTATCTTATCCTCCCAGCATCCTCTCATCTGTCTGACTGTAAAAGATGGCGTTTGTAAAGTAGTATCATGCTTCCCAATCTGATACAACTAGGTTGACCAGTGCCTCTCTTTTCTCTCCGTAGGGTGCCACTGGTTTCCCCGGTGCTGCTGGTAGAGTTGGACCTCCTGGCCCATCTGTAAGTAATTCTTTCTCCACCATTCACACTGAACCATGCCCATCCTCCATCAGTATGCCAGTCAATACCTTGGCTGTGGCCATAGGTTCCAGATTCAACCATAGGCTAACACTAAGCAAGCGAACGGCTCGATGACAGCTTAAAACAGCAATCCCACAATACAACAGCACAACTGTCAAGACAACTTTTATTGTGCAACCAACCCAAGACACAACGGCATTGCCTGATGCCCAAACAAGCATCTAGCTAGGCGTTAGCTTAGCATGTAGCTGATCACAATATGGTCATTGATAACAGCCATTGATACTGGTGTATTCGGTCAACTTCGGGCCGAATCTCATACTCAACCATCCTCTCCTCTTTCTTTCAGGGTAACAACGGACCCCCCGGACCCCCAGGCCCTGGTGGAAAGGAAGGACAGAAGGGTAACCGTGGTGAGACTGGCCCCGCCGGTCGTCCTGGTGAGCTCGGCGCTGCCGGACCCCCTGGTGCCCAGGGAGAGAAGGGACAGCCTGGTGGAGATGGTCCCAATGTAAGTATCCCTTTTTCTGGGGGGACCCCTACACTGACAAGCCAGAACAATACGAATACTCCTTTTGGAGTACACCTGTAACACACGCCGCTGGAGTTTAGATCTGACGCTTTAGAAAAGGGACGCCTCGATGACCTATTCTCTCTTTCTCTTCTACAGGGACCCTCTGGAACTCCCGGACCTCAGGGTATCGGTGGACAGCGTGGTATTGTTGGTCTGCCCGGACAGAGAGGCGAACGCGGTTTCCCCGGCCTCGCCGGACAACTGGTCAGTGACGTAGAGAGCTAGTTGTCGAACTTCATTGTAAATGCCGTTAGGCTTTTGCAGAGGAGACCCAAGTTCATGGTGGAGATCCCTAGTTTTTCAATAAGGCAGTGATTGGATAGTCTACAAGCCTGCCGCAATGATGCTAAAGGCCCTCTGTGCTATCTCTGCCAAGATGGCGGCCGACAAGTGCAACGCTCTTGCAGTAGCTTATTCATACAGTTGAGTCGCCATTGCTCTACTTCAGTCGTGGTTACTCTCGTGTTGTGGTTGAGATCTAACCCTGTTCTCTGTTTCCTGCTTTAGGGAGAGCCTGGCAAGCAGGGACCTGGTGGCCCCTCTGGTGAGCGTGGACCCCCCGGACCCATGGGACCCCCTGGACTGGCTGGAGCACCTGGTGAGTCTGGTCGCGAGGGAACTCCTGGTAACGAGGGATCTTCTGGTCGCGATGGTGCTGCTGGACCCAAGGTGAGAGCTCTGCTCATACACATGTCCTCAAGACAGATTCAACCCTTCACTTTGGGAACCATCCTGTTTACACGACTACTTGCATGGCTGAAATAGGCATCACATACTGTAATGTATTGGGATCATGTCCAGGAGGCTGATCTTCTCTTGGCCCGTCTCTGTTCCTCTTTGTCCTGCCTATAGGGAGAGCGTGGTGAGTCTGGTGCCGCTGGTGCTTCCGGTGCCCCCGGACCCCCTGGTGCCCCTGGACCCGTTGGCCCTGCTGGAAAGTCTGGTGACCGTGGAGAGTCTGTAAGTGTCCAGATCCTCCACCATTACTCCCTTAGACTGACGAGGAATACATCACTGGGCGGCAATTCAGACTTGATAATGTTGGGAGACCTTACTGCATGTTAAACTGTTGTAGCCTCAAAATGGCCGCCTATTGCAAACTAGTTAAGGCTGTAGAAGGGGTTGAGGGCTTTGTTTGTAGTGCTGTTAGAATACAGCATATGCCATGCCAGTTGGGATTATCAATGGAATTGATTGTCATAATCTCTTTCTCTCTCTCCTTCAGGGTCCTGCTGGCCCCGCTGGTATTGCTGGCCCTGCTGGTCCCCGTGGCTCATCAGTACGTGTATACTCCATCACAGACTCATAAAACCATCACGAGGAACACAATATCCGCTCTTCCACTCTGAGTCTGAGGAAAGGGTATACTGAACACACCTGTCCCTTTCTCACCCAGGGACCCGCTGGAGCTCGTGGAGACAAGGGAGAGGCTGGCGAGGCTGGAGAGAGAGGCATGAAGGGACATAGAGGATTCACTGGCATGCAGGGACCCTCTGGCCCCTCTGTGAGTACCCCTGCTGATTACACATTGACAATAATAACGACACACACGGGACTCCAGCAGAAACAAGGGAAATGGCTACCCTTGATCCTCATGCAGTACACCATAAATGGCTAGATTCGGACATGCCCGCAAAAGGCACAGGGGAAGAGATATTTCTGCATGAAGCCGAGAGATCACAAAACCTAGCAAGTGGGTGGGTGGGGTTGGGGGGTTAAAAATCAACCTTCTCCCTGTAATATTGTTGTTTGATATAACAGGCACCTAAATCTATTGTTTCTGCCCATAGGGACCATCTGGAGAGTCAGGACCTGCTGGAGCCTCTGGCCCCGCTGGACCTAGAGTGAGTATGACCCACATTACGACAGTGGTCACACAACTATCAGCACAGCAACGTTCCGACTGTGGATCACTTCTCTGGTGACAACATGACGTGGATAGTCCACACTGTCGTATTAAGCTATGGCTCTCCCTACACTAGGGACCTTCTGGATCTGCTGGTGCCGCCGGTAAGGATGGTATGAGCGGTCTGCCCGGCCCCATCGGACCTCCCGGACCCCGTGGTCGCTCTGGAGAGATGGGACCCTCTGTAAGTCACATCAACCACTTCAAAATCCATATATTTTGATCCTTGTACTCCTCTTATTCTTCTTTACATCCTATCTTGGTTGGCCTTTGCTTCCTCCACATATAGGGACCCCCTGGCCCTCCCGGTCCCCCTGGCCCCCCCGGACCTCCCGGCGGTGGATTCGACATGGGCTTCATTGCTCAGCCCGCTCAGGAGAAGGCCCCCGATCCCTTCCGTCACTTCCGCGCCGACGACGCCAACGTGATGCGCGACCGCGACCTGGAGGTTGACACCACTCTCAAGAGCCTGAGCCAGCAGATTGAGAACATCCGCTCTCCCGAGGGCACCAAGAAGAACCCCGCCCGCACCTGCAGAGACCTGAAGATGTGCCACCCCGACTGGAAGAGCGGTGAGTCATAGACCCACTCTGGACTACAGTTGCTCGCTCCTCGTTAGTCAAGAAATTGCTTGGCTTTGAGGAAAGCATGGAGCTGTATTGGTTCTGTCAAGCTTTAGCATAGGGTGTAAAGACGTCTTCAGTAGACACATGCTCTTTGAGTTTCTGGTGAGTCTTGCTGTCCGTGTAGTCTCTTAACAACAACAATCACATTGGATGTTCTTGACGCGATCCAATCTCCTCCATGTAGGCGAGTACTGGATCGACCCCGACCAGGGCTGCACCCAGGACGCCATCAAGGTTTACTGCAACATGGAGACCGGCGAGACCTGCGTCTACCCCACCGAGGCAGAAATCCCCAAGAAGAGCTGGTACACCAGCAAGAACATCAAGGAGAAGAAGCACGTCTGGTTCGGCGAGGCAATGACCGATGGCTTCCAGGTGAGAACCTCGGATCCACAAACTGGGCTTGTTGAGAAAAGAGGGCCATAATCGCACCATTCTCTGGGATGATGAGTCCTTGACGCTAACTCCAAATCCATGCTAACTCCATCTCTTTCACCTCTCCCCTACAGTTCGAGTATGGCAGCGAGGGTTCCAGCGCTCAGGATGTTAACATCCAGCTGACCTTCCTGCGCCTTATGGCCACTGAGGCCAGCCAGAACATCACATACCACTGCAAGAACAGCATCGCCTACATGGACCAGCAGTCCGGCAACCTCAAGAAGTCCCTGCTGCTCCAGGGCTCCAACGAGATCGAGATCAGAGCCGAGGGCAACAGCCGCTTCACATACAGCGTCACCGAGGACGGCTGCACGGTGAGTCCTCCTTCCTCCTGTTACACACAGCAGAGAGTATCTTAGCCAGTGTCCGCTCAGGAACTTCTCTAGAAAGAATCCTTCCTCTCGGGAATGGTTCAAGAGAGAATTCTCTCCTCTTGAAGAGGTAGTTGATGTAAGACTGTGGGTATGAGCAGCAGTAATCTTGTCAAGGTGAAATTGTAAAGGGCTTTTGGGATTATGGTGTTGGCATAGGACAAGCAGATGAGGGATTAATGTGAGGGGCTTTGTGATAGTATCTGAGATGTTATTCCTCATAACTCTGTATTTCCAGGAGCCATCTTTTGAAAGGGTAAATGGGGGGGGGCAGGGAATGATTTCAATTGATCAGGAAATGCAACCTATGGATTCTGATTGTGCCGTTTTCATCTCATTTTCTCATCACAGTCGCACACCGGTGCATGGGGCAAGACAGTCATCGACTACAAGACAACGAAAACATCCCGTCTGCCTATTATTGACATCGCTCCTATGGACGTTGGTGCACCCAATCAGGAATTTGGCATTGAAGTTGGCCCAGTCTGCTTCTTGTAAAAAAGAAATCTGGACTTGAAATTGTTTGTGTATGTTTTTTTTCTAGCAGTCATCCCTCTCAACCTTTTTCTATGCATTTACAAAAAAAAACTAGAGTTTCATTTGGCTGTTCAAATGGTCCACTTGCTTAAAAACTGCACTTCTGAAGACAGTGGTTGTGTGTCATCAAGCTTTTTTGGGACCACTATTACCACCACCATCAACACCGAGGACACTTTAGAAGACTCAATGGTTTTACTGGCAAAAAGAAAATAATATATACTTGTAAAGTGTAAAATCCCCCCTGGAGTTTGACAGAAAAAAACATCCCAGATACAGGTGACTTTTTTTTACCACTGCGGAAGGACAATGAAAAAGAAAATAAAATGCTTTGTACCACTTTCAGGTGATGTCAAATAAATCTTAAAAATGACAGTGAAGTGTCTTGTTGTTGTACTCACCTGTAGAAGCAGTTGTTCCTTCTGAAGTCACACGAAAGCAGC